>NC_139587.1:24276838-24324338 GCF_946808225.1 Silurus aristotelis
CTGATTCTAAATCTGCAAAAGGATATAGATCGAGGTTAACTGCAGGAGCGATGGTTGCTAAGCGACGATCAAAGGGTCACAAAAATTAAGGTGGCATTCACGATCTGTTCAGAAAGACTTTGAGAATAACACTGAAACACATTAGAAATGTTTATGTTGAACTCCACTCGTATTGAGAAACCTGACTTTTCCAGCCATATGTGGCTTTTTTTTCCAAAACACACAGTTGTTACAGCATGACAATATGCCTGTGCACAGGCTCCATGCTTTACATGGGGTGGAGTGGAATCTCTCCTGCTATAGAGATCTGACCTTAAACCTAATGAACACCTTTGGGATGAATTGGAACCTCGACTTTAGCACAGGCCTCCTCACCTCAACTACATCAATACCTGACTTTACTTTAAGTGCAAATCTCCAAAAAAGTCTTCTTAGAAGAATGGAGGTTAATTATAACAGCAAATGAAGCCAAAATGTGGAATGGGATGTCAAGTTTTTTTTTCCAAAGATTGTCACTGATGTCTAGTCCATAAAAAACTGTATATTCATAAAAATACAGAGAACTTGTGACCTAGATGCCTCCTAAAATCTTTCTCCTAAACTACCAAAGAGCCCTGCCTTGCCTTAGACAACCTCACCAAGGAAACATAGGTGTACTGTAGCTAGACATGTTCAAACAAACAGCTGTGCCCAGAAATGCTAAAGCCTGGTCTTCCCCCCAAGAGCCAGCTGCACGTAGCTATTAGAAGATGAAATGGAGGGGCTGGAAAATCTTTGGCACACAAATGTGAGCAGAATGAAATTCCCCACAGCCCTAACCCCTCCATGTCGTAAATAAAACACTTCCTCCAAATGGCAAACGCTTTTATCCAGCACAGCTTAGACAGAATCTTCACAGAAGCCATTCACAGAGCTCAGGAGTTGCTCAACAGTCCTAGCAGTCTATGGATCTCTGACAGATGTGAGCTTTCGAACCACAGAGAATTAGCTACTGAACTTTCAGTTCCTACCCTTCAATTAAGAATAAAGATGAACATTAGTTTATATAATAAATTATGTATTTAGACCAGAATGCACTGACGTAAAATCTTATTTTATTCAAATTCATTTATTACTTTCTCTGGTATATCAGTTTCTATTTTCTGATGTAAGAAAAAGAAATTATTTGAAATTCAGGAAGTGATTTCTCTGCAGAAGGAAGAATATAATGATACTTGAACATCTATTTTGCATTTCGAACATAATTTGGGTGGGGTGTGTGCTGAAAAATCAACTGAACTATGACCACAACTCCTTCTTTGAGACTGACAGACACAGAGGTCCCACCTACCTTACTAAAACTGGCAGACATAGAGTAGAGGGGACATCCTTCATGATACGAAGGTCATAAATTCTTCAGACAGAGACAGACAGACATAATGACCGCATCCCCTTTACTGAAACTAAAAGACCACACCTCTTGCCCTGAGACTAACACAGAGGCCACACCTACTTCATTGAGGCTGAATGGCATAGAGGCCACACCCAGGCACATAGACCATACCTCTTTTACTGAGACTCACATACAGTGTAGCCCCACCTCTATCACATAGACTGACAAACACAGGGGTCGCACCTCCTTCTCTGGAACTAAACTTTCTTTCGGCTTCTCCCATTAGGGGTCGCCACAGCGGATCCTCCGCATGTTTGGTTTGGCCCCCTTTTTTTTCACGCTGGATGCCCTTCCTAACGCAACCCTCCCCATTTATCCGGGCTTGAGACCAGCACTAAAAGCGGCTGGGGTTGGTTCCCTGATCGGGGATCGAACCCGGGCCGCAGCGGTGAGAGCGCCGCATAATAACCACTAGACCACCAGGGGACTCCCTCCTTCTCTGAAACTAACAGGCAAAAAAGCCACACCCCCTGCACAGAGGCCACACCTCCTTCTCTAAGGTTGAAAGGCACAGAGGTCACACACTCTTCTCTGAGGCTGTGGCACAAAAAAAAAATCCACTCAAAATACATTTAATGTATCGTTGTAAATCATTTCTCATTAAAATTTAATACAAAGCACTGTTTCTCTCACTGGACTACACACTCAGGATTAGGACTTTATTTCTAAATAATTAGACATAAGAGAGGCAGCCAGGCATATTCTCAAATGACTGGAATGATCATTTAAGCAGCATTTCTAATGAGCTTCACCCCAGAAGCATTTATTACTTTATTTGGAAATGAGGAAACTGTGTGTGTAGTGTATGTGCACGTGTGTGTTTATGTAAACTAATAATGTCTTTTTTATGCAAAATGGTACATTTCCATGTCAGTGATAAAGGTCTTAATTGCTGAAAAGCTTCTGCATGAAAGTGCTGACTTCTCGTTCCTTGAGAACGGTCGATGAGGTACGAGGGGCTGAAAGGCTTGATGAACGACACGGCTGTGTTATATGAACTCAGGGGAGAAAGAGATACCTGCACGGGTCTAGTTTACACCGTTACGGCTGTGGGTCGCACAGGCAGCTCAACATGAAGAAAATAACCTTGTTAAATGTTTATGAAGGTTCTTAGTAATCCTGTCTAGTGTTAGTAAATCAAACTAACTGAACTTTTGATGTAATCTCGAATATGTTGAGTAGGTGGGAAGGATACCAAAGAATCTGGAATGCCTTTAGTTAATGCTACAGAATTGGAGGGTTTTTAATTAGCTGCTGGTGCAACTTCAGTGGGTCCAGGTGTATGGTTTATGGCTCAAAGCATCCCTAATACAGGAATATATCTTGTAAAATATAAAAGCTAGCTCATCTAGCCTGAGCATATAGAAGTGTAGCAAAACACATAATGAAAATTTTCATGGTGGCAAAGAACATCAGACCATTAGAACTAAATTATGGAGCAATGAAAGAAGCTGGCCTGGTTTGATGAATCCCATCTACTTTTGGATCATGTGGGCACCCAGTTTGTACATCACATACAGTACCTGCGGAACTGGTGGCACCAGGGCACACTATGGGCAAATTCCTAATGGTTCTGGAGCTATAAGACAATGCCCCTGGAGCACAGAGGGTGAAGGGCCTTGTTTAAGGGCCCCAAAGCACCTAAACCACTGATTTACTACTTCCCCCCATTGTTACAGACCAAGTACACCCTTTCATGGTATTCCCTAATGGCAGAGACCGTTTTCTTTGGCAATGGTTTGAGGAACATGACCAAATGTTCACAGTCTTGACTTGGCCTCCATTTCTTAGATCTCTAACCTATCAAGCATCTCTGGGATGTGCTGGATGAACAGGTCTAATCCATAGACTTTCCCCCTCTCAAAGTTTACAGGACAGAATTTACTGCCAATGTTTGGTTCTAGATACCACAGCACACTTTCAGAGGTCTCGTGGAGGCTATGCCTTGATGAATCAGATTTGTTTCGGTTACACAAAGTTGATCTTAACAATATTAGGCTGTTGTTAGGCTGTTATGCCTGATCAGAGATAATAATGATAATAATAATAATAATAATAATAATAATAATAATAATAATAATAATAATAATAATAATAAATGTTATTGAAAGGCACCAATCAAAACACTCAAGGACACTGTACAATTAAAGGATAATCATAAAAATCAAGACAAACAACTTTTGCTTAACTGTTAAATTTATCAGTAAAAGCTCATTTAAGTAATTGAGTTTTAAGACATGATTTAAATATTGAAATATAATTGAAAAAGTGAAATGCCATCAATTGTGTATATTGTAATATTCACAATAGAGGGCATTTCACTGTTTGCATTAATCAACTCACCTGTTTTCCCTAGCTGAAACTGTAATAATAACCATTAGCACACTTACTACATGCTGCCAGGCCGTCAATCACTGGCAACACACAACGCCCTATCCAGGATTATTTTTGGCCATATTGTGTCTGAAATGTCAGCTATTCCATATTCATTTCTTATTTATAGTATTGGCACATTTGTGAGGTTATAGTGATTAGGAAAGGCTGAAGGGAAAAAGTTGTCCTTATGACATCAGGACAGACATCTGTAGTGTTTTCTTGATGGAAGACATGCAAACAGTCCAGAGGTGTAGCACCTAAATAGCACCTAAAAATCATTCTTGAGTAAAAGTATAGATACCAAAACTTGCTCCATTACAAGTAAACAATTCCAATATATCTTGAGTACTAAAGTATCTTATATGAACAGTACTTGATTGTACAATTCAACTTGAATTGAATGTACACTCAAAGACGCACTTGACCAAGACACATGTTGAAAAAACAGTTGCCTTGTGAGGTTTTATTTCGTAAAATTCAAAAATGTTATTGTACAACACCGCATTAACCATCAACACAACCTCATCAACACAGCAGAATGAAACAAAGATCAAACAAGACACTAAAAAAAACAAAGTAGTAGTAGTAATCTTTCAAAAAGGTATTTTTAATTAATAAATAAAATTATAGTATCACATCACAAAGTAGAAGAACCATCAGTATATAACGGATATAAAATTAAAGTAAATTATAAAAAAGTAAATAAAAGTAAAATCAAATATTTAGAGCTGACTGACTGATTGCAAAATGTAATTGGTCATTGCCAACTCAAATATAATAGTACATAAAGTAAAAAGGACATATTTTGCATAATTCTTTTCAAAGAGAAAGCATTGCTTATAACTTTGATACTTAGTAAAACTAGGAATTATCCAAAAAATTACTTACGTATAGTAACAAAATACATTTACACCACTGAAACAGTCAATAATTGATTGACAGCTCCATGACTCCGACATCTAAAACTTGATGTGTTTGTGTAGCCCTGGCTCCATTGAGTTTGTGTATTTGTGTTAGTATCTGTATTTGTGGTCTGATGCATCTTCTTCAGCTGGTTCTTCGTTTGATTTTTTCTCCCCCTTTCTAGATCTTTCCTCGTTCGTCCTCCCTATCCTTCCAAATACGTTGTGCACAACTGGGCCTTCATTACCAGGTCCTCGGTAATAACTCTTCTGAAATTCAGTTTGTCTTCCCACCTTTGGGAAAATCAGCTGTATTGCATGCAAGGCCTGCAAGTGCTGAGTAAGCTTTTTAGGTCTTCCAGGAATCGATGTCATGAACCAAGAAGAATAGTCGAGAAACACCTCGAGATATAGTCAGCGATTCTGGTGGAAGTTTACCCTAGCCAGCTGTTTTTCTTTCCTTTTTTTTTTTTTTCCGAAACAAACGCAGCCCTTCATTTGAGCGTTCCTGTTCAAAACATGTCTGAGGAACACATGCACACCCAGCGCCTGGGCTCGGACGGCTGAATAATAGTGCGCATTGGGGGTGTGTTTTGAACTGACAGGGTAAAAATGATTGAGAGGTAAATAAAGATGCCTCCTCCGAGGTGTCAGCGGTGCTAACAAGAAAATCCTAGCAGGCAGAGAGTGTGGGATTTTACCACAACAACTGGCACAGAGGATGTCAATATGCGACATGGCACCATGTTATCAGCATAAATGATGAACATACAGTACAGTGGTTCAACTGACACTGACCTGCAATCTGCAGAATGATTTGAACTTATAAGTTGGGTATAAACACGTTATTAAAGTGGTACAAATTAAACAAGCTGCAGTTTATGAAACTATAACATATCCTGCAAGATATTTACATTTTGTTCAAGTGACTTGTGGATGTGTATATATGGACATCATTGTGTGTTTTAATCATCTGATTTAAGTTTGGAATGCAGGTAGGAGATTTTGGAGACAAGGTGAAAGAGGTGTGATTGAGATGGTTTGGACATGTGGAGAGGAGGGACATAGGGTACAGATGTAGAAGTATGCTGGTCTGAAAGTGGCAGATGTAGAGGACAGAGTAGTATGGAGATGAACGATTCGCTGTGGAGACCGCTAATGGGAGAAGCAGAACGAACGAACGAAAGAAAGAAAGAAAGAAAGAAAGAAAGAAAGAAAGAAAGAAAGAAAGAAAGAAAGAAAGAAAGAAAGAAAGAAAGAAAGAAAGAAAGAAAGAAAGAAAGAAAGAAAGGCTAGTGTGATCTCTAATTAAACAACAGCTCCTTCCCTTGTTTTTTCTAGCAAGATGCTGGTTACACCATCCTGTTGGTGACAAGACCGTAACTCACAATTTTAAAAGATAAAAATCACTGAGGCTATGACTCCACTAATCTGAAATACATTTGAAATGTCTAAAAAGGCTCACGCTAGCAAAATGTAAGGCGCTTTGACCGGCATCATTTCTGCCTGCCATTTATTTACTTTCCTGACCTTTGAAACGTCAAGGCAATGACTAAAAATGCGTCATCGTTTTCCAAAGCCTCAGTTTTCACAATCCACGATGCAAAAATTTAGTTTTTAAATGTATCCACTTTGGAAAGTGTTTTTTTCAAACAGCTACGTCTGCAATGATTGAAAAGGCGTCTCAAACAAAACCCTATTAGTGTGAACATGGCCTTGAACATCAGAATGATGGAAAGTTTTGCTACCCTAAACGCATCTTACAGCATCCTGTATAATCATTGCTTTTCCTGGTCAAAACACCTCAGTTATGTACAATGACTTGCACCCAGGGTTCTTGCTCCAGTCTCTTCACAACCCTGCCCAGGATCAAGAGCTTACTGAAGATAATGAAATAAAGACAAAAACTTTGAAATAAAAAGCATACGTGTGAACTGTACAAGGAATTTCTTACTCTGTGTCCTCTACATTGTCCTCTCTGGCCTCTGCGACTCATTTCACCATCTGTTGTTTAGTCAGCTCTTACGTCAGGAAAATATAACCTCACAATGCACAACTTTCTGTGGTGGAATAATGGGGCCGGTTCATGAGTCATTTTTGCTTTCTGTAGTTTGATCCTATGTGTTAAGACATTTTGTAACATTTTTGTATAGATCTTTCACACAGCCTCTACCATTTAAATTATATTATCAAGCAAGTGACATTTCTATACACTCATTTTGGAAGGAGACATGCTACAAATTCAAATTAAATGTAAAGGGGTTCATATATTTCTGTTTATTAAGTTTAATTGCTACAAATATATATTTTAAATATTTGGATATGGTAGCTAGTTGTTCAGACACTGGATATTGGTCTTGAAGGTCATGTTTTCAAGTCCCAACCAAACCAAGCTGCCATTTCTGGGCCCCAGATACCATAAATGTAAATGTATAAGAATCTGTCGAATTTTCTCAGCATTACCAGCAATGTGCTTACATCCTTCACTTAAGTAGAAGTACAGATAATGTCATGACTACATTTGTTTTACTTAAGTTAAAGTAACAAAGTTTGGGCTCTGACATGTACTGTATTTAGGGAAAAAAAAAAAAAAAAAAACATTATTTCTACCTCTTTTAATGTCAATCTGGTAACTGAACCTCACATAATATTAATATATTAATACAAAATAATTTCAAATTCTGTTACATAATGAATGTATCGAGGCTGAACAATCACTATATAGAACACAAGCAGAGAATGTGATGTGAGAGAAGATGATGATGATCAGGTCATCAGGAATGTCTCCTTCCTCCACCGTTTTGGCATACTATGCCCCCCTGGCGGGGCAGTCACTGTGTAGAAACCTGCTGGTGACGTGTTTTCTTCACTGTACCCAGAGGCCGAGGCCCTTGGCACGACCTAGAGTGCCTGCGTGGGACTTGGTTATTGTTTTGGAGGCTCTATCGTAGCCTCCCTTCAAGTCATTGGCTGAGGTATCTTAGAGGTTTCTCACAAGCAAGACTTTGTTCCTCCTGGCCATTTCCTCACTTAAGAGATTGGGGTATCTTTAGGCCCTCTCTGTGGCCCTCTCATTAATGGAGTTTACTCCAGGCATAGCCAGTGCCCTCCTGTATCCTAGAACAGGGTATGTGCCCAAGGTACCCTTGGTCATCCCACAACCTGTTATGCTTCAGGAATCTTTTCCTCTCCTTTGCAGGCCCCGAACCAGGAAAAGCTAATCCAACTGTGACAAAATGAGTCTGTGAAGAAAGTCGAAGCAGCTGTTCATCTGCTATGTCCCTCTGAGTAGAGTTCTCCTTGCAAACAAGCAGATGCTCAGCAGGTGGATTGTGGATGCAATTTCATCCTCCAACAAGTCCTCTGGTCGCCCCATTCCTTTTGGAATGACCGGGAGTGTGGCAGCCTCTAAGGCTTGGTCCTCTGGAGTTTCTCTCCAAGACATTTACAATGCTGTGGGCTGGCTAAGTTTTATAACCTCAACCTCATTGCCACTCCTGGCCCCTCTGTCCTTATGCAGGGGACTGGTCAGTCTGGAGGTATTGGACACTCGTTCCCAAAGCGTTGTTGATGCAGCTTGAGTTCCTGAAAGGGAACATCTCCAGTTAACATACGTAACCATGGTTCCCTGAGGGAACGAGATGCTGCGTCTCCAGGCCACACTGCCGGCATCCTTGCAGTGCTTCCTTTACTTTTCAGAAGCTAGCGCTGGCTTTAATTAATGTTCTTTTATAGCTTCCTGGTCATGACATCACCCGAGCCGGTGATGCCGCGCTTTCCATTGGACTGATTACACATGGGAATTAGTAAAGTTGTCTGAAAAATAAATAGTGAAGTAAAGTATTAATACTAGAAAAATCTTTCTGTACTTCATTATTTGCCACCTCTGAGCATTACAATATAAAACTGTGTGTTTTTAAATATTAGAAATATCATGTACAGTATTAATTTTAGATATTTTGATTTTTATAATTAAAAATAATTATAATACTCATTTTTCTATATGTGTGTTTTTCTATGTATATATTGTAGCTCTTGCTATGCCGCGGAGTCTCATGTCCAGTGAGGAGGAGATGGCTCAGAGTTTCTCCGACTCAGGCAGCTCGGAGTCAGACAGCTTGAGAGACGAGCAACCATGTGTAGAGCGACCGAGTAGCAGCCACGGTGACTCCTTACTCATCTGCGTCGTTATTCCTGACCTGCAGCAGTCTGTGAGTGAACACAAATCACACACAGATACACAACCATAGATACACAAACACACTCTTACCTGTATTGCTATATGCATTGAAGATGCTATTAATTTTCTATAGAGGCCACACCTCTGTCACTGAGACTGACAGGCATTGAGGTCACACTTCCTTTTACTGAAACTTACAGGCCAGAATTACACAGTCGTATTCACAGAGTTGTTAATCGGATAAAGCTTAGATTGTGCTTATATTGTTGTAATTATTATTATTTTTATGTTATGCATTTTCTCACACACAAACACACCAAACACACCCACACACACACACACACACACACACACACACACACACACACACACACACACACACACAAACACACACACAGTAAGCTCAGGCGCCTCAAGCATTGGGGCCATGTGCTTTAGCTTGCATTATATCATTATCGTAAATTGCCTCCTGACTCTTACTGAAGCAGTTTCCTGCTGAGGGCACAGAGCGAGAGCGACAGCTAAGGGCCACTGGGAAAACAATAACTAGATGTACACTAACTCATTCTTAAAAGCACTGTAGGAGTCTATAAGTCCATAAAAACACCTATTAAAGCCACACCATTCATGGAAGAATTATTGTGCCCATTTCTACCAGAAACTCTCACATCGCCATTAATCTTCATAAAGAAGAGAGCACTCTACTGTAGCTGCAGTTTTACAAAGTTCCACAGTTAGAGGTTAAAGCAACTTGTGAAGGGATTCTAGATTTACAGCGTCATATATTTTAGTTTGTGTTTGAATCAGGCTGGGACAAAAAATAACAATAAATAAATGTGCAATGCAAATAGTAGCTTTTTTTTGTATTTAGAATGTTTTGTAATCAGAAATAAAATAAAAATAGACCAGAAGGCTGCAATTCTGCAAAAGTAACTAATTAGCTATAACTAATACCCTTTCAAAACTACAAAGTCACTACCAAGAAAGAAAAACAGATTGCCTTCTGTTTTCTACTTGTGTGAAGCATTTTTTTAATGATGGATGGATGGATGGATGGATGGATGGATGGATGGATGGATGGATGGATGGATGGATGGATGGATGGATGGATAGATAGATAGATAGATAGATAGATAGATAGATAGATAGATATAATGAATAATCTTCATTTATTAGAATCTAAAAAAATAACCAATTAATTTATTTGTAAACAAACATCCATCCATCCATCCATCTTCTCCCGCTTATCCGATGCCGGGTCGCGGGGGCAGCAGTCTAAGCAAAGATGCCCAGACTTCCCTCTCCCTAGACACTTCTTCCAGCTCTTCCGGGGGGACACCAAGGCGTTCCCAGGCCAGCCGGGAGACATAGTCTCTTCAGCGTGTCCTAGGTCTTCCCCGGGGTCTCCTCCCAGTGGGACGCGCCCGGAACACCTTCCCAGGAAGGCGTCCAGGAGGCATCCGGAACAGATGCCCTAGCCACCTCAGCTGACCCCTCTCGATGTGGAGGAGCAGCGGATCTAATCTGAGCTCCTCCTGAGTGACTAAGCTTCTCACCCTATCTCTAAGGGATCGCCCAGCCACCCTGCGGAGGAAGCACATTTCGGCCGCCTGTATCCGGGATCTTGTCCTTTCGGTCATGACCCAGAGCTCATGACCATAGGTGAGAGTAGGAACGTAGATTGACCGGTAAATCGAAAGTTTCGCCTTGCGGCTCAGCTCCTTCTTCACCACGACAGACCGGTACATCGACCGCATTACTGCAGAAGCTGCACCGATCCGTCTGTCAATCTCCCGTTCCACCCTTCCCTCACTCGTGAACAAAACCCCAAGATACTTAAACTCCTCCACTTGCGGCAGGAACTCCCCACCAACCTGAAGTGGGCAAGCCACCCTTTTCCGACTGAGGACCATGGCCTCGGATTTGGAGGTGCTGATTCTCATCCCAGCCGCTTCACACTCGGCTGCAAACCGTCCCAGTGCATGCTGAAGGTCCTGGTCTGATCAAGCCAACACGACAACATCATCTGCAAAGAGCAAAGACGAAATCGTGTCGTCACCAAACCGGACACCCTCCGACCCCTGGCTGCGCCTAGATATTCTGTCCATAAAAATTATGAACAGAACCGGTGACAAAGGGCAGCCCTGCCGGAGTCCAACATGCACCGGGAACAAGTCTGACTTACTGCCGGCAATGCGAACCAAGCTCCTGCTTCGGTCATACAGGGACCGGACAGCCCTTAGTAAAGGGCCCCCGACCCCATACTCCCGGAGCACCCTCCACAGGCCGCCGCGAGGGACACAGTCGAATGCCTTTTCCAAATCCACAAAGCACATGTGGACTGGTTGGGCAAACTCCCATGAACCCTCCAGCACCCTGTAGAGGGTATAGAGCTGGTCCAGTGTTCCACGGCCTGGACGAAAACCACATTGTTCCTCCTGAATCCGAGGTTCTACTATCGGCCGTATTCTCCTCTCCAGTACCCTGGCATAGACTTTCCCAGGTAGGCTGAGAAGTGTGATCCCCCTATAGTTGGAACACACCCTCCGGTCCCCCTTCTTAAAAAGAGGGACCACCACCCCGGTCTGCCATTCCAGAGGCACTGTCCCCGACCGCCACGCGATGCTGCAGAGGCGTGTCAGCCAAGACAGCCCCACAACATCCAGAGACTTGAGGTACTCAGGGCGGATCTCATCCACCCCCGGTGCCCTGCCACCGAAGAGTTTCTATACTACCTCGGTGACTTCAGCTTGGGTGATGGACGAGTCCGCCTCTGAGCCCTCAGCCTCTGCTTCCTCAATGGAAGACGTGACGGCGGGATTGAGGAGATCCTCGAAGTATTCCTTCCACCGTCCAACGACATCCCCAGTTGAGGTCAACAGCTCCCCACCTCTACTGTAAACAGCATTGGTGGGGCACTGCTTTCCCCTCCTGAGGCGCCGGACGGTTTGCCAGAATCTCTTCGAGGCCAGCCGATAGTCCTTCTCCATGGCCTCACCGAACTCCTCCCAGGCCCGAGTTTTTGCCTCGATAACCACCCGGGCTGCAGTTCGCTTGGCCTGCCGGTACCCGTCAGCTGCCTCAGAAGTCCCACAAGCCAACCAGGCCAGGTAGGACTCCTTCTTCAGCTTGACGGCATCCCTTTCTTCCGGTTTCCACCACCGGGTTCGGGGATTGCCGCCTCGACAGGCACCGGAGACCTTACTGCCACAGCTCCGAGCGGCCGCTTCGACAATGGAGGTGGAGAACATGGTCCACTCGGACTCAATATCTCCGGCCTCCCTCGGGATCTGGTCAAAGCTCCGCCGGAGGTGGGAGTTGAAGATCTCTCTGACAGGAGGCTCGGCCAAACGTTCCCAGCAGACCCTCACAGTACGCTTGGGTCTGCCGAGTCTGTCCAGCTTCCTCCCCCGCCATCGGATCCAACTCACCACCAGGTGGTGATCAGTTGACAGCTCCGCCCCTCTCTTTACCCGAGTGTCCAAGACATACGGCTGCAGGTCAGATGAAACGACCACAAAGTCGATCATCGACCTACGGCCTAGGGTGTCCTGGTGCCACGTGTACTGATGGACACCCTCATGCTTGAACATGGTGTTCGTTATGGACAAACTGTAACTAGCACAGAAGTCCAATAACTGAACACCGCTCGGGTTCAGATCAGGGGGGCCGTTCCTCCCAATCACGCCCCTCCAGGTGTCACTGTCGCTGCCCACGTGTGCATTGAAGTCTCCTAGTAGAACGACAGAGTCCCCAATTGGAGCACTGTCCAGCACCCCTCCCAGAGACCCCAAGAAGGCCGGGTACTCTATACTGCCATTTGGCCCGTAGGCACACACGACAGTGAGAGACCTATCCCCGACCCGTAGGCGCAGGGAAACGACCCTCTCGTTCACCGGGGT
Organism: Silurus aristotelis; assembly: GCF_946808225.1. Lineage (NCBI taxonomy): Eukaryota > Metazoa > Chordata > Actinopteri > Siluriformes > Siluridae > Silurus > Silurus aristotelis. The sequence continues at coordinate 24,289,631 of NC_139587.1, forward strand.
AAACTCCAACACATGGCGGCTGAGCTGGGGGGCTATAAGCAAACCCACACCAGCCCGACGCCTTTCACCATGGGCAGCTCCAGAGTTGTAAAGAGTCCATCCTCTCTCGAGGAGTGTGGTTCCAGAGCCCAGGCCGTGCGTAGAGGTGATCCCGACTATCTCTAGTCGGAACCTCTCAACCTCACGCACAATCTCAGGCTCCTTCCCCGCCAGCGAGGTGACATTCCACATCCCTAGAGCTAGCTTCCGTGTCCAGGGATCGGGTTGTCGAGGCCTCCACCTTCGACTGCTGCCCGATCCTCTTAGCACCGGCCCCTTACGGTCCCTCCTGCAGGTGGTGAGCCCACTGGAAGGCGGCCCCACGTCGCTCCTTCGGGCTGAGCCCAGCCGGACCCTGTGGGGGAAGGCCCGGCCACCAGGCGCTCGCATACGAGCCCCAACCCTGGGCCTGGCTCCAGGGTGGGGCCCCGGCTGCGCCATACCGGGCGACGTCACGGTCCCTGATGTAGTATCTCTCATAAGGGGTTTTGAACCGCTCTTAGTCTGACCCGTCGCCCAGGACCTGTTTGCCTTGGGAGACCCTACCAGGGGCATATAGCCCCGGACAACATAGCTCCTAGGGTCATTCGAGTACTCAAACCCCTTCACCACGTTAAGGTGGCAGTTCAAGGAGAGGTTGTAAACAAACAAATAATAAAAACCACTAGTTCTGCTTGTCAAATATTTTTACTATTGTAAACAAACAAATAATAAAAATATTTGACAAGCAGAACTAGTGGTTAGCACCCTCGCATCTCTCTGTGCTGCAGGGGTTTCATTTGCATTTTACTCTGGTCTCATTTTTCAGTCGTACTGTGGCTAATTGGCATTTTCAAATCGTCAGGAAGCATTTGTGTGGGTATTTTTCCTGGGGTTGGCGCCCCAACCAAGGTGTCCATCATATTGTTCCCTGGGGTATGTTCCAAACTGCCCCATGATTGTGTACAGGACTAGTGGTATGGATGGATGGATACATGGATAAATAAATAAATAATACACTGAGTAAAAAGTCCCTCTATTAGGAAATAAATGACCCTATTGAATAGTACTTGAACCCAATTTACTGGGAACCATAAGGAACGTCTCTAGGTTGCGTATGTATTCCATGAGGGAACGAGACACTGTGCCGCAACGCTTTGGGAACGCTTTCACATTGTTTATGCTTTGAATCACGTGTGAAATCCGTCCAATGGCAAGACGTGACGCCACTGGCGGGGTAACGTCACGACCAGGAAGTTATAAAATGTGCATGCAGTGAAGCCGATGCTAGCTTCTGCAAATGAGAAGAGAAGCAGGGGGCAGGGATGCAGGCAGTGTGGCTCAGAGACACAGCGTCTCGTTCCGTCAGGAAACTAAGGTTACATACGTAACCTAGAGACGTTTCCTTTTAGGAACTCGAGCTGCGTCACAACACTTTCAGAATGAGAGTCCAATCCTTGGAGGAAGAAATGTAGAGCGCAGCGCTGCTGCTAGTTGAGAGTGCGTATAGCCATGTGGCTACAATGCGAGCAGTCGGCTCTCGCAAGAGCCTTGAGAGATGCTCCTTTCTCGAAACAAATGGCACATCGGCGGTGTGTATTCACCCCGAAATGAAACGGGGTCAAAGAGGAACACACAGTCAGAAGTTCTGCTTGCTTTTAAAGCTCATGCCTACACAGATTTACACACAAAGCGCTTACCTGAACAAACAAAAACTAGCGTCGGCTCCACTCCATGTGAATTTTGTAGCTTCCTGGTCATGGTCGTGTGTTGCTATTGGCTGGATTTCACACATGATTCAGAGTGTGAACAACGTGGAAGGGAGCAATATTCCTTTAGATAGATAGATAGATAGATAGATAGATAGATAGATAGATAGATAGATAGATAGACAGACAGACAGACAGACAGACAGACAGACAGACAGACAGACAGACAGACAGACCAGACAGACAGAGACAAAATGGCCAAACATTTGGAAAAGAATGCAGAATATTTAACCAAAAGTGCCAACAGTATGAAATCTGCCAGAAAGACAATTATCAAGCTTGTAAGGCTAATAATACTGGTAGTCACTCTGGCCCATGCAATTTTCTGTTATAGACTGACCTGGCCCCCTTTAAAGAAAGAGTAAAAAAATATGTGGCCTTGACAGAAAAAAGTTTGGAGAAACCTGCTTTTGTTCATATAGTGTAGATGGAGTGGAATGTAATTGTCAGTGCAGTGTAAACTCTGTAAACAGTAGTAAAATGATTTAGAATATACAGTATTATACTGTATACAGTTAAAGAATTACATGGAGAGAGATATAAAAAGTATAAACACTAGATGTAAAGTTGCCGTGAATATGGATATGATGACTTGTTTAGTGTCTCAGCACTGTGACTATATGTTAGGATATGACCTCCTGCAACCCACTTCTTTCAAACAGCAGGCATTGATGACAGTAAGGAAACATTTCTTATGGTTTTATCATGTGGGGAATCTTTCACCTTTTTATAACTACACTATAACACGTAATACTGTATCTTAATTTTTACTCCACTAGATTTCAGAAAATACCTTTCCTCTCTACTTTAAAGTGAAGATATGAATTGAAAAGTGGTTTTACTTAATAGAAATGTAAAAACGGTAGCTATATATTTTAATGAACTGACAGTTAAGTTGTTTGTACTTTTAGTCAAGTACAGAAATGTTGTGCTGTAGGTCATGGACTGGTTAATTGTCAAGAATGGCTGTTAATTTAATGTTAATTTAGTGCCCTCTTTATCAACACCACCACCTCCTTAAAACCGAGTTGATCTCACCTCGGCCCTTTCAGCCCTTAATTAATGTTTTATGCCTAATTTAACACACAAATATACTTGTAACATAGGATGAATATAAAAAGTAATCAATTATAAACATAAAAGAATAAATAACTTTTTGTTCTTTATGATTGTACTTGCTGTTGAACTACACATGCCATATTGCAGACAAAGATTTCACCACGTTCCTGCTTTTCTACAATTTGTTTTTATTTATTTTAATGGTTATTCTTTTTACAACCTTCTTTCCAGCACTATCACTACACTTCTTGGGACCCATGATGCTAAATTTATAGTGACATTAAACAAAAACACTATAAAAACAGACAGAAAGCACAATACTTACACAAGAGAATGGACTGAGCATTAAGCGTGGGGACGGTTACGAGCGATGAGCAGAATGCATGACTGGATCCAAACGCGTCAAAAGAAATGCTCGTCTTCCTGAAATATGCTCATACTCGTAAGATCTTTACTAGCAAAACCTCTCGTATGTACTACAAGGTACTCATACACCGGGGTTCCACTGTATACGTAGGTGGGTGAGTGGTTATCCACATAAAAGCTTTTATTTTTTGTTGGGGTTTTTTTCTTTGTTTTTATATCACCACTAAACGTTTACACCCAAATTTTTTTCCGTTACATAAGATGCTAGAAATCTGACTTAATGGTGGAACCTTATTGTACCAAATTATACACACATTTCCCCAGTAAGGAAAATGTGTGAGCAGGGATGATGACATCTTTTCCCAGAAGGATAACTGGGAAACACAAAAAAAGGTAGGAAATTAAAAGCCTATAAATTGATTCAGAAACTGGAGGAAACTAGCAAATAAATTACTTCAGTATTCAGAAAGGTTTGTTTTGCTGTTATAGAAAAATACTTACCAGTGGGTCATTTTAAAGACTACTGGAACAGTACTTTCCTGTTATCCTATAAATTATAACAGCTATAACATCTCTCTCTCTCTCTCTCTCTCTCTCTCTCTCTCTCTCTCGCTCTCTCTCTCTCTCTCTCTCTCTCTCGCTCTCTTTCTCTCTCTCCCTCTCTCTCTCTCTCTTCTCTCTCTTTCTCTCTCTCTCTCTCTCTCTCTCTCTCTCTCTCTCTCTCTCTTCTCTCTCTCTCTCTCTCTCTCTCTCTTCTCTTTCTCTCTCTCTCTCTCTTTAATAATTTAAAATTTTTGCTTTTACTGTCACTTTCCAATGTCGTGCTTTAAAAAAATAAAACAAAGAATGTAGTTTCATGTCTTCATCAGATTTCTGTTAAATGATCTATATTGATTACAATAAAAAAATAACTAATTAATTTAGAAGTTAACAAATAAAAAAATTAAAATAAATGAATGAATAAGGGACAAGCAGAGCTAGTGGTTAGCAGCCTCGCATCTGTGCTTTAGGGGTTTCATTTGCATACTTTGGTCTCATTCTCCAGTCATAATTTTCAAATCGTCAGAAAGCATTTGTGTGGGTGATTTTTCCTGGGGTTGGCACCCCAACCGAGATGTCCATCATCTTGTTCCCTGGGGCATGTTCCAAACTGCCCCATAATTGTGTGGAGGATAAGTGGAATGGAAAATTAATGGATGGATGGATGGATGGATGGATGGATGGATGGATGGATGGATGGATGGATGGATGGATAGAGGGATAAATAAATAAATATACGATACACTGAGTAAAAAGTCCCTCTATTAGGGAATAAATGGCACTATTAAATAGCAGTGGGCTGTAGGCTGATTCGTTGTCGTTGCTTATCTGGCTGACCACAGTGGTGTACAGGGAGTAGAGTAGTGGGCTCAACAAACAAATGTTTTTATATACAAACTGAGCGATTATCATAGCATCAATGTATCACACCAGTACTGATATTCAAAGCTATTTTGGGAAGATTTCTACAGAAATGTCTACACAATGCAAATGGATTTGGCCAAGGCTAGACCTGAAGTAAATTCTGAAGGTGCTGAGGACCTGAGGTGAATATCTTTTTCCTGCCAGCCCAAAAAGAATAAATATTTATGGATGCAAATCCTGAAATAAAGCTGCAGTCCCTGAAGCCTGTCTGCACGACCAGAGGACTCGCTCGTAATTGCAGCCCCATTAATGTCAATTTGTTCACTGTATATTTCGCTGCAGTGTTGAATAATGCAGCTGGCTGTATCTGTAAACACCTTTTCTCACAATTCATCATCCCTGTGAGTATTTCTGAGTGATTTTGTGAAGTTGTGTCATCTTTAATTAGATCAGGCACATTAAGCTGTTTTTGATATGCCGTATTCGCCGTAATTCAATGTTGTTATACAGCTAATAGCCTGTGTCATTAGACAACTGGCAGAAAAGTCAATTGGTGTATTTTGTGCAGAACCTTTTATTGAAACATTTTTTAAAAATGTCATTTTACGGTTTGCTGTCAAATTTTATTTTTTTTAAACCGATTTGTCTTTTTTGCTAAATCAAGTTGTTTTAGTAGGAATCTGTACTTTTGGCATATATTGTGTAGCAATATAGCAACGCTGTTTAGGCAGCAAAAGGTGGACCAACAGAATATTAGGCAGGTGGTCATAATTTCATGCCTGATATATACAGTATAACATTTTCATTATTAACGTTATATATAACGCAATAATTAAACGCGAATTAATTAATCACTAATCACTAATTTTATTAACGTGCAATTAATGCAGCACATTTCTGTGACCGGGAGGCGAAATTAAACCCTTCAAAAAAACACACATTTATTCATGATGTCCTTTCTTTACTCAGATTTAAAAATAAAATGTTTTGAATGTAATCGAAAAATTATTCGTAATCAAATGTGTTTAAATTAAACATTTGTTTTACTGATGCACTAAATCTCAAATCAAGCACCAAAATCTACCATGATGCACACATCCGGCAATTAAAACCATCCGTGTGGAAACATAGCAAAAGTTTCATTTGCTGTCCTGATGATTTACGTATTTTAAAACACCAAAATTACTTAAAACATTTACAAGTATATTTGTTCGTTTTTTCATGCCCATGATGATTAGAGTATTAAAAAATATTAGTTTTTATACTATATTTAAAATATATATACTATTAACTCATGACTATCCCGTAATTTGCAATTAACTTAATTAATTAATTGACAGCACTTTTATATATATATAGTTGATAGCAGTGGTAAATACAGTCTGCCTAAAACGGTCTAAACTGCTACAGTAATATTGTCTGTATTTGTGTGATCTACACCCATATAAAAAAAAATCACCCTGCTCCATACACGATGGAATGCAACCTCTTGTGTGTTTTATTATCCTTTCTGGCAGAGGTCCATGAGGTTCAAGGCTGATTGTACAGTCTGGGCAGCCAAACAGCAGATCCTGTGCACACTAACGCAGAGTCTGCGAGATGTGTTGAACTACGGCCTCTTTCAGCCGGCTGTGGATGGGAAAGAAAGCACCTTCCTGGATGAGGAAAAGCTCATTCGAGATCACACCTTCCCTTCCAACAACGATGTGCCCACCCTCGAGGTATTTCTGCCTTCATTTCAGGGAATAAAAGGAAACATTTGAGACGAAGTTAGAAACGTAAGGTGATTGCACTAATAAAGCATTGCTTTTAGTTGTTATGGTTAAAGAGATGTTAGTTATTTGGTACAAATTGCATTAACAGGCCCTTTGTTAGAGATATTTGTTTTTTTCGAATATCTACTAGATAGTTACCTTTCGAATGTGTCCATATTTTCAGTTTAATCCCCAAATCATAACACATAACCCTTCCCCTGATACCACATACAGTATACAATCATGTGGTTTACACAGATTATGGTTTAGATAGTACAGATGTGAATATATTATATGTATATACATATACCTACATCTGTACTGTAACCTATAAACTGAACATTATATATATATATATATATATATATATATATATATATATATATATATATACAGTGAGGAAAATAAGTATTTGAACACCCTGCTATTTTGCAAGTTCTCCCACTTAGAAATCATGGAGGGGTCTGAAATTGTCATCGTAGGTGCATGTCCACTGTGAGAGACATAATCTAAAAATAAAAATCCAGAAATCACAATGTATGATTTATTAACTATTTATTTGTATGATACAACTGCAAATAAGTATTTGAACACCTGTTTATCAGCTAGAATTCTTACCCTCAAAGACCTGTTAGTCTGCCTTTAAAATGTCCACCTCCACTACATTTATTATCCAAAATTAGATGCACCTGTTTGAGGTCGTTCGCTGCATAAAGACACCTGTCCACCCCATACAATCAGTAAGAATCCAACTACTAACATGGCCAAGACCAAAGAGCTGTCCAAAAACACTAGAGACAAAATTGTACACTTCCACAAGGCTGGAAAGGGCTACGGGGAAATTGCCAAGCAGCTTGGTGAAAAAAGGTCCACTGTTGGAGCAATCATGGAAAATGGAAGAAGCTAAACATGACTGTCAATCTCTCTCGGACTGGGGCTCCATGCAAGATCTCACCTCGTGGGGTCTCAATGATCCTAAGGAAGGTGAGAAATCAGCCCAGAACTACACGGGAGGAGCTGGTCAATGACCTGAAAAGAGCTGGGACCACCGTTTCCAAGGTTACTGTTGGTAATACACTAAGACGTCATGGTTTGAAATCATGCATGGCACGGAAGGTTCCCCTGCTTAAACCAGCACATGTCCAGGCACATCTTAAGTTTGCCAATGACCATTTGGATGATCCAGAGAAGTCATGGGAGAAAGTCATGTGGTCAGATGAGACCAAAATAGAACTTTTGGGTCATAATTCCACTAAACGTGTTTGGAGGAAGAAGAATGATGAGTACCATCCCAAGAACACCATCCCTACTGTGAAGCATGGGGGTGGTAGCATCATGCTTTGGGGGTGTTTTTCTGCACATGGGACAGGGCGACTGCACTGTATTAAGGAGAGGATGACCGGGGCCATGTATTGCGAGATTTTGGGGAACAACCTCCTTCCCTTAGTTAGAGCATTGAAGATGGGTTGAGGCTGTGTCTTCCAACATGACAATGACCCGAAGCACACAGCCAGGATAACCAAGGAGTGGCTCTGTAAGAAGCATATCAAGGTTCTGGCATGGCCTAGCCAATCTCCAGACCTAAACCCTATAGAGAATCTTTGGAGGGAGCTCAAACTCCGTGTTTCTCAGCGACAGGTCAGAAACCTGACTGATCTAGAGAAGATCTGTGTGGAGGAGTGGGCCAAAATCCCTCCTGCAGTGTGTGCAAACCTGCTGAAAAACTACAGGAAACGTTTGACCTCTGTAATTGCAAACAAAGGCTACTGTACCAAATATTAACATTGACTTTCTCAGGTGTTCAAATACTTTTTTTGCAGCTGTATCATACAAATAAATAGCTAAAAAATCATACATTGTGATTTCTGGATTTTTTTTTTTAGATTATGTCTCTCACAGTGGACATGCACCTACGATGACAATTTCAGACCCCTCCATGATTTCTAAGTGGGAGAACTTGCAAAATAGCAGGGTGTTCAAATACTTATTTTCCTCACTGTATATATATATATACAGTACAGACCAAAAGTTTGGACACACCTTCTCATTCAAAGAGTTTTCTTTATTTTCATGACTATGAAAATTGTAGATTCACACTGAAGGCATCAAAACTATGAATTAACACATGTGGAATTATATATGGAATTATATACATAACAAAAAAGTGTGGAACAACTGAAAAATGTCATATTCTAGGTTCTTCAAAGTAGCCACCTTTTGCTTTGATTACTGCTTTGCACACTCTTGGCATTCTCTTGATGAGCTTCAAGAGGTAGTCACCTGAAATGGTCTTCCAACAGTCTTGAAGGAGCTCCCTGAGAGATGCTTGGCACTTGTTGGCCCTTTTGCCTTCACTCTGCGGTCCAGCTCACTCCTAAACCATCTCGATTGGGTTCAGGTCCGGTGACTGTGGAGGCCAGGTCATCTGGCGCAGCACCCCATCACTCTCCTTCTTGGTCAAATAGCCCTTGATGCCTTCAGTGTGACTCTCCAATTTTCATAGTCATGAAAATAAAGAAAACTCTTTGAATGAGAAGGTGTGTCCAAACTTTTGGTCTGTATTATATATATAGACTTAGACTGCTGCCCCCGCGACCCGAATTATGGATAAGCGGGAGAAGATGAAATGAAATGAAATAGATATATATAGATATATATGTATAGTTATATATGTATAGATAGATAGATAGATAGATAGATAGATAGATAGATAGATAGATAGATAGATAGATAGATAGATAGATAGATAGATAGTGTTGTTATGTGCATTACTATAGTGTAATTACAACTGATACTGAATAGATACGCTCAGATATTAAGATGCAATATAATCCAATTCCAAATTAATTGTAACATGTATATATATATATATATATATATATATATATATATAAGAGCATGTTACAATGAATTCACACATTAAGTCACACACTTTAATATTTCGTTAGACTGCCTTTAGTTTTAATTACGGCACGCATTCGCCATGGCATCGTTTCGATTAATTTCTTCAATGTCACAACATTTATACCGATTAAAATCTTGTATTGTTGATGAAAGTGTTGGGAGAAGTCTTCTGCAGCACATCACAAAGATTCTTAATGGCGTTAAGGTATGGACTCAATCCATGTGTGAAAATGATGTCTCATGCTTCCTAAACCACTCTTTCACAATTTAAGCCTGATGAATCCTGGTATTGTCATCTTGGAATATGTGCCAGCAGAGAAAAAAAAAAACATAAAAGGAATATCCCAGTCATTTAAATTTCAGGTAGTCAGCTGACCTCATTCTTTGGGCACATAACGCTGCTGAACCGAGACCTGACCAACTGCAGCAACCCCAGATCATAGCACTGCCCCCACAGGCTTGTACAGTAGGCACTAGGCATGATGGGTGCATCAGTTCATCCACCTCTCTCCTTACCCTGATACGCCCATCACTTTAAAACAGGGTCAATCTGGACTCATCAGACCACATGACCTTCTTCCAGAGTCCAATCTTTATGCTCACTAACAATTTGAAGCCTTTTTTTCAATTAGCCTAAGTGTTTTTTGGTTATTTTTTAAGTTTACACAGCTGTTAGGTTCCAATTTCTCCTTGAGGTTCCTTCACATTATGCATGTGGAAATGCTCTTACTTTCAATATTAAAAATAGCTTATATAAAAATAGTTCACTGTTGTTTTTTTAAAGATTTGATTCCACCAAACGTTTAAGTGATTGTATATATATATATATAGCAGTGATTTTAATTTTAAAGTGTACCACTTATATTGCATGAGCAGTTACAGTAACACAGCAGGATGTGTAATACTTTTTCGTCCAGTCTGTGGGAGTTTAATGCATTAATGGATCTTACTGTTTTTTTCTTACGGCTCATTCCATGTTTTTTTTTTTTCTTTTGTCCCCCCCACCCCCTCCCCCCAGTTTCGCTACAAGAGCCGAGTGTACCAGCATGCCAACATCAATGAAAAGCAGATTGAAAAGCTTCATACGCAGGTGAGACTGTGATATACACATCTCCGTTTCGTATCGTGTTTCGCTCTGAGGAAACTCCAAGATCTTCAGCTTTAACTTGTTTTTTTTCCTTTGAAACGGAAAGCTGACTCTACACGTTTACATGCAGCATACACGTCAGAGCTGTTCTGCAGAGATTAGATCACAGCCAATGCATCATATCTCATTGTCATATTATACAGAGTTGCCCGAAACGACATTATGGGTCGAGTTGTGCAATGTAGAGGTCAGTTAACGACATGGCTTTGACATAAATTTGTGCTATGATCAGCATTCATATGAATGTTGCATATTTAGACTTATGCAAATCACCTGAATTGCACGCAGAGTCGGATTGCAGGAATGGCATGCACTGAGAGGGAAAAAAAATGCATGTAGAATGGAATATGTAATTTGTGTTAGGACTCATAAATAATGCATCAAGCCCCTGTGCTGTATTTACATATTCTTAGATTTCAAGAAATGGTCATCGGTGCGAAACGTATTTTTTTCCCCAGTGAGTTGAAGTGATTGTTTATTTGTAAGAGTGTCCCTAATTGCAGCAGCATCGAGCTTTGTTTTCTCACAGTCATGCTTTAGTGCTTGGCCCGTCCATTCTCGCTCGGCCTCTGTCAGCACAAAGTGCTGCCCATAATAACATAGTGAACGCTGGCTTCGGGAAGACTCTAGCCTCTTTTTAAATCCCCACATTCAGTTTCTCAGTAATATCACATTGTTTCATATACAGGCTTTCAGAATTTGATGAATCCATCCATCCATCCATCCATCTATCCATTTTTCTATACTGCTCATCCTACACAGGGTTTGGGGGAGCCTGGAACCTTTCGAGAACTCTGTATGTATTGTGGCGCACACCCTGGGAGGACCTTAACGTATTACAGGATACAATTGCACAAACACACACACATTCACACAGTTCACATAATTTGGAAATGCCGATCACCCTACAAGGCATGTATTGATTTTTACTGGAGGAGAAAAGCAAAGTACCCTGAGGAAACCCCCAAAGCACAGGGACAATATGCAAACTTCATACACACACGGCAGATGCAGGATTTTAATCCGCAACCCCAGAAGCCCCTATGCATTCATTTTGGAAATTATTTATATGAAAAAATAAAAGGTTTAATTCTTAATACTACAAACTGGATTTCTCCCAATCCACACTCATTCTAATATTTCCTGGATTAACAATTATTATGAGCAACTTTCTTTCAACTTCTCCCAATAAGGGTCGCCACAGCGGATCCTCCGCATGTTTGATTTGGCACGTTTTTACGCTGGATGCCCTTCCTAACGCAACCCTCCCCATTTATCTGGGCTTGGGACCGGCACTGAAGGTGGCAGGGGATTGGTTCCCTGACCGGGGATCAAACCCGGGCCTCAGGGGTGAGAGCGCCGCATCCTAACCACTAGACCACTAGGGAACCCCCATTATGAGCAACAATTATTCGAAATTGAATTCAAAGTTAGTTGATATAAACAGCTATATTGGACAACTGAATTCAACAAGAACAACTTGGACAACATGCAGTTTGGTATCAAGTATTCCACTTAACCAATCAGGCATAACATTTTGACCGGTAAAGTAGATATAATTAATTATATCTCTTTATCATGGCACCTGTTTGTGTGTAGGATATACTAGGCAGCAAGTGAACATTTTGACATCAAAGTTGATGTGTTAAAAGCAGGAAAAATAGGCGAGCGTAAGGATTTGAGTGAGTTTGGAGCGGGCCAAATTGTGACGTCTAGACGACTGGGTCAGAGCATCTCCAAAACTGCAGCTCTTGTGGGATGTTCCTGGTCTGCAGTGGTCAGTATCGAGCAAAAGTGCTCCAAGGAAGGAACAGTGGTGAACCGGCGACAGGATCGTGGGCGGCCGAGACTTATTGATGCACGTGGGGAGCGAAGTCTGATCCGTGGGTCCGATCCAACAGACGAGCTCCTGTAGCTCAAACTGCTGAAAAAGTTAATGGTGTTAATGGTGCTCGATGGATCTGGACTGTTTTGGCAGCAAAAGGGGGACCAACACAATATAAGGCAGGAGGTCATAATTTATGCCTGATCAGTGTATACGGGGAAAACAGAGAATAGAAGGATTAATATGCATTACAAATCAGGTGAAAATGCACGAAATACAAAGTTTTTCATTACTGATCTGTAGAAAAAGTTGCCCGATGAAAAGCAAAATCTTCTTTTCACCTTTTCTCTTACATCATTTGATCTTTCAGATTTTTTTTAACCCGTCCATGCTGTGCTGTCCTATTCTATTGCTTGAGCTCTTCAGTGAAAAGCAATCAGTGAGATATTGCTTCTTTTAAAATTACCCGGTCACAAGGGAGCGTAATTTCCAGTTGCATCGCATATCACACTTATCAGTGCATTGCAGTAATGCCACACTGAAATGCAATCACTGTCCAATCGCAGGCGTACTCTGGAGTGTAGTCGTAATCAGCCAGGCGAGAAGGGGACGAAAGTATAATTTTCCAGGACATGCTATTAAAAAAAGGTCTCTTCATTCCTACTGCATTGATTGTTGAGCCTTCAAGCTTTTCTGAAATATTTGATAGAACATGATAAAATTGCAAATAACTTTTACACTGGGATTTTCTTTTGAGTTGATACTACACTTTACACACTGAACATTATTTACTATATTTGTAAGATTTTTTTTTGACCAGCTTTAATATTAATATTAAATATTATAATATAAAATTTCCTTCGAATTGAAAATGATGTTAACTATGAAAAAATAAATGAATTTTATGTACAGTACAGTACGTTTAGAAAGTATTTAGATCCCCTTTACTTTTTTCGGTTTTGTATTCTTGCCGCATAAAACTACAATCTTTCAAATTGATTTTTTTTGTTTATGAAAACAGAATTATAGAAATGTCTGGAATTTAAAAAAAACCTGTACATAAATATTCACACCCATTGCAACACCATGCGAAAATTTGCTTAAGTGCTTTCCATTTCCTTGATCGTTGCTGTTGGTCTTTCTGCGTTTGCCTGGATGTTGTCTGTTTGGTCTTTAGTTCTCCATCTTTTGATGTATTTAAACAAAAGTTTTGCTGATGTGATAAATAGAGTGGCTTCTTTTGTGCAAACGAATGATGCTAGAATTTTTTTCTTAATCAGTTTTATAATTACTTTTAACAAGATGGTCATTTATAGTGTATAAATCAGTTACCCTTACATGAAAAGAAGTCATCTTTGAAAGCTGGCAGCCTGACCATTTCTTACCTTCACCACCTTCTTCTATATGGATCACTGTTCTGTTCTGATCGCAAACGACTGACTAGGCAACAATCAGAGGCTGCATTTTTATGATGTCATCATGTAGACTTCTTTCAAAGTACTTTACAAAAATACAATTTTTTTCTTAATCAGTTTTATAATTACTTTTAACAAGATGGTCATTTATAGTGTATAAATCAGTTACCCTTACATGAAAAGAAGACATCTTTGAAAGCTGGCAGCCTGACCATTTCTTACCTTCACCACCTTCTTCTATATGGATCACTGTTCTGTTCTGATCGCAAACGACTGACTAGGCAACAATCAGAGGCTGCATTTTTATGATGTCATCATGTAGACTTCTTTCAAAGTACTTTACAAAAATACAAAACACTAAAGTATTTCGATACAAAATATGAAGCCATTTTTATCACCCCTCTCAAATACAAATGACAAAATCCTATTTTATATTTGAAATACATATTTGTGTACTGTATCACAAATACTGACCATCCCTTGAATTAACTAACAATCAGAATAATCTGAACTGTCCAAATAAATTTTTTTTTTCATGGCTTGTTTGGAAAAGTGGCCTTTTGGTGCCTCGGTGAAATAAATGGCATTTGCTTTGAAATTTTTTTTTTTAATTTGATGAGTTGTTTTCCTATGCAGTAGAATTTATACAATTGTGGCTTCTGTGTCCAATTACTTTTTTTGGAGACTCTGTAAGATTATCATATTTTGAATATACAATGCTTTTTCAGCGCTTGCATGCAGTTACAGTCTGAAAAAATAGCCGGGAAGAGTGTTCCAAATGAATCCACACTTAAATAGACAGGTTCAGTGCATCGGGTACATGGTGAATGTGGTGTAGTTCGACACTGCTCTGGGTATTTTGGCTTAGTTAAAGCTTGATCTTTGGGGTGTGTGTGTGTGTGTGAGTGTGTGTGTGTGTGTGTTTGTGCTGTTTTTAGTTTCTATCGACGTGGTTAAGAGGTGAATTTGTTGCTCTCGTCTACAGTCATGGAATCTAAGCTACAATCCAGAGAATGAATTATTGAAAAAAAAAAAATTTTCTCCTCGTTTTGTGAAATGGCTGTTTTGTGCGATCTCTACAGTATGTACCGGTGTGCATTCAGTTGTTATTGACAGAGTGAACATGTTGATCTTGCCTAGTTAAATTCAGCTCCGAGTGTAAATTATTGAGCGGAAGAGTTTAGAAAGACTGCATGGACCAAAATGCATACAAAACGCTATATAAAGTGGTCAAAGTATCGCAATAAGCGTCATTGAAATGATTGAATTTTTTTTCACCCTATCACGTTAGTGATAACAGGTTCCTCTTCAGGAACTTGAGCTGCACCAACAACACTTTGGAAAGCCTCTGCGTGACCACGCTCTGAACCACGTGTGTAATTTGACCAATGGAAGGGCCGGCTGGGTGACATTATGACCAGGAAGCTATAAAGTTTATGCATGGAGATAGAGCTAGCTTCTATTGTTCAGGAAGCACTTTGTGTGCGTCTGTGTTTTCCTTTGGACAGGTAAGTGCTGTTAACAAGAAAAGTGTGCTTTCTCCAGTGCAGAGGTCCAACTATTAAATTAAATTAATTTTTATTTGTATAGCACTTTCAACAATTTACATTGTCTTAAAGCAGCTTTACACAGATAATGTGGTGAAAAAAATAAATAAGATGTTTTTTAAAAGTATAAGTTTGTCCTTGCTCATCAAGGACAAACTTATACTTTTAAAGAACATCTTATTTATTTTCCTCATCTGAATTGCACCGAATGTCTATTTATTACAAATAAACGATGTTACGGAGTACAGTAATGGTGATCAGAGCAAACTGTAGTCCTGAGTCAATGAAGCAGACTGTTAACATTAACTACAGTCCAAATCCATCCTCAAAGCTCGTGTTCTTACTCCGGAATTTCATGGAACCGCCCAAGGCATTGATGAGAAACCGTCCCCAGCTGCACAGAGTGGCCTTTAATCGAAGAGAACACTATCCAGAGACAGGCCTGGACGAGGTGGGAAGATCCAAGGAGGGAAGAGGGGCAGGAACAGTGGTCACTGGAACCTCAGGAGCATGTTTTACTTGACCGAGAGAGAGAGAGAGAGAGAGAGAGAGAGAGAGAGAGAGAGAGAGAGAGAGAAAGAGAGAGAAAGAGAAGAGGGGTGACAGGAAGAGAAGGATATTGATTATTATGTGTCCTTATTGTTGTATTAAGTTGAGGACACTGTGCAGTTGAGGACTCCAGCAAGACTCGCTATAGCAGCATAACTAAAAGGGAGAACCAGAAGGTAACACAGACATTAATGATCTCTGGGATAAGAGACGACCCACCACACCACCATCAACAAACCTGAATGAGTGTGAGTGTGAGGGGACAACAGCATACAAATATCCCAGTTCACCTAACACTCTATATCCATGATCCCACCAGATCTGCTCCTTTACTTTAGAAAAATCTACTGATAAAAGACCAAATAAATATGTTTTCAGCCTTGACTTGAACACTAAGATTGTGTCACGAACACTAATTGAAAGGCTGTTCCATAACTGTGGGGCGCTATAAGAGAAAGATTTGCCCCCTGCTGTAGTCTTCAGTATTTGAGTAACCAACAAATAGCCTGCACCTTTTGATGTAAGTAGGCGTGGAGGATCATATTGGTACAGAAGTTCATCTAGGTGTAGTGTGGGATTCGACCACAATGCGGGCACATTTGTCTCCTGCTCAGATTGAGTCGATCCTCATGGTCATCAAGAGAGTGAGAGAGGGCCAGTCACTCACTGTAAAGTGGTTTCAAGGACTGCTGGGTCTGATAGCAGCTGTGTCCAATGTGGTGCCGGGTGGCCTTCTGCACATGAGACCCCTGCAGTGGTGGCTCAGAAGCAGAGGGTTTTCCTGGAGGGGCAACACACTCTGCATGGTCAAGGTCACGTATCCAGTCTTACGGGCCTTGGCCATGTGGAAGAAACCTGGGTTCCTGTCACAGGTCCCCGTGTTGGGAGCTTCTTGACATTGTGTAACGTTAAGGATGGATGCCACCCTCATATGCTGGGGCGGTCATGAGTGGCCACTCTGCCCTAGGTCTCTGAAAAGGGCCCCATCTTTGTGGCACATCAACTGTCTGGAGATGCTGGCCGTGCTTCTAGCATTGAAGCATTTCCTCCCAGACCTGAGGGGCCATCATGTTTTGGTCCATATGAACAACACATCTGTGGTCTCTTAAATTAACCACCAGGGAGGTTTGCACTCTTGCCTCCTTTACAAGCTGGCACGACAGATCCTCCTGTGGGCCCAGGGGAAACTGCTCTGAGGGGGCACAGCTTTTAGCATCTGGTTTGTCAGCCGAGGTTGTAGAGACCATTCTCCAGTCCAGAGCTCTCTCCACAAGGAGCTTGTATACCACAAAATGGCCTCTGTTTTCTATGTGGTGTATCTGTTAGATCCAATTAACTGCCCGGTTGGCCCAGTGCTGGAATATCTATAGGAACAGTTCGTCAAAGGGTTGTCTTCTTCCACCCTACAAATTTGCGTGTCTGCTATTGTGGCATATCATGCTCCGGTTGCTGAGCAGTGACTGTGAAAAAACCTACTGGCCATCTCTAAATAGAGTAGGGAACCTTCAGGTTCTTTTCCTGTCCCCTCTTGTCTAGAGTTTAACCCTTGCATGGCTAGTGCCTTTCTCTACCCCAGGCCAGGGTATGTTTTCAAGGTGCTCTCTGTTGCCCCACGACCAGTCATGCTCCAGGCATTTTATCCTCCTCCCTTTTTGTTTGTACAGTGCTCTGGTCTCCCCGCTCCTTAAGGGCCCTGCACAAGGGCCTAGCTGTGGCAGCTTGGGGTTGCTGAAGCTTAAACTTATGTCCTCCTGATCAGAATCCAGCGCTCAATCATGGAGCTAAAACTGGCATGCATTTTAAGGAAGTGGTAGCTCAGTGGTTTAGACTTTAGATTGGAAGGTCAGTTCAAATGAGTTCAAATCCATCATCACCAAAGTGCCACTGCTGGGCCCTGGAGTAAGGCCCTTAACCCCACCTGCTTAGTTAAAGTTGCTCTGGATAAGGGCATCTGCCAAATGCCATACATATAAATGAATTTTATAAGCATATGAAATGCTTTTAATTGTGAAGTTTGTCTTTAAATACCAGCCATCCCTGTTCACAGGTGTGTGTTCATCTAACTATGTTGATTTCTTACTTCTTACTTCTTTTTCTTCTTTCGGCTTCTCCCATTAGGGGTCACCACATCTGCCTCTGTCACACCAACTACCTGCATGTCTTCCTTCACCACATCCATAAACCTCCTCCTTGGTCTTCCTCTTTTCCTCCTTCCATCCTCAGCATTCTCCTACCAATATACCCCATGTCCCTTCTCTGCACTTGTCCAAACCATCCCAATCTTGCCTCCCTCACCTTGTCTCCAAAACGTCCAACATGCGCTGTCTCTCTAATAAACTCATTTCTAATCCTGTCCATCCTCATCACTCCCAATGAAAACCTTAACAGCTTCAACTCTGCTACCTCCAGCTCCACCTCCTGTCTTTTACTCAACACCACTGATTTCACAAATCTGATTTCTTACTTCTTACTGATTGGATTATAAGAGCATATTTATTGATCTTGTCTCGCTGCTGTAGTGTAAAATTTGTAAAAGTGTAAAAGATTTCAGGTATATCTGTATTGTATACATATTATATACAGTCTGTACAGGATATTGGGGATTTGTCTTTTTTGGCAAATTGTTAAAACCATCATTCATATGTGTGTGTGTGTGTGTGTGTGTGTGTGTGTGTGTGTGTGTGTGTGTGTGTGTGTGTGTGTGTGTGTGTGTGTGTGTTCGTGTGTGTGTGTGTGTGTGTGTGTTCGTGTGTTCGTGTGTGTGTGTTTTTGTGTGAGTGCCAGTAAAGTGGTAAAGCGGTACATTCTCCAGTGGCCTCTGTCCATCTCATTTTTTCCATATTCTCAGCTGTGTACTCTTATTTTTTTTCTCTCTCTCTCTCTCTCTCTCTCTCTCTCTCTCTCTCTCTCTCTCTCTCTCTCTCTCTCTCTCTCTCTCTCTCTCTCTCTCTCTCTCTCCCCATCTCTCTTTTCTACTCATCCCCCATTCTATATTGGGAGCTGTCTCCTGCTACCTATTCTTAACTGGGCATAGTAAAATAGCATATGTGTCCCCAGGATCTCATGGTGATAGATGCAGAGGGTAGAAAGAGTCCTTGTTTAACATTCACCCTGACTCCATCACACAGCCGCTTAGCAATAAATGTTGTTTGCCACAGGTGGGATGTAATAAAGTGCAAATATTTTGTAAATGTATTTAAGTTGATTTCCACAATTAAATTTTTTGGACAACTTTTTACTTTCACTCATTAAATTTTTGAAACATATATCTGTACTTTCTACTTCTTACATTTTAAAAACCAGACTCATTACTTTAATTAGTTTTAATATATTCTGTGACATGATTAATATTTTTCTTCTCATTGTGCTCCGTTTTTAACCCATTAACCTGTTTCTTGTTATTGCCTGGCTTTTTCTATCTACCACTGGTGTATAATTTCCTGGCTCTCACATACCACAGATGTAGGCAAGTTTACGAAGCTAACAATGAGCATGGCAAAAGGTAACAAGAAGTCTGGGGTTAACGTGGATGAGACGGAGATGCAAGCATGACTGAGAACAGAGACATTCCTGATCATCATTTCTTCTTTGCCTGTGTTCTATATGGCGGTTGTTCAGCATGGATACGTTCATAAGATAACAAAAATGGAATTATTTGTATTAATATATTAATATGATGTGAGGTCCAGTTACCAGCATGACACTAAAACAGGTAGTATTAATGGCTACTTTTTGCTTAAAAACATGTCAGAGCCCAAAGTCAGTACTTCACTTTTACCAGAATCTTTTAAAACAAGAGTATCTGTACTTTTATTCAGTTAAGGATGTGTGCTTAATTTTTTGTTCATTCATGTAATTTTGTGTTGTACATTCACTCAGGCAGTGCCTTGTTTTTTCATTCAGCCATTCAGGCAGTCCTTCACTCTATCATTTTCACACTCAGTCTCTCAGCCTCACATTCACTCACTCACACACTCACTAACTCACCTACTCACTGAATATATTACTCACACACTTGCTCACTCTCTCTTGCACTCACTCACCAAATGATTTTCTTATTCACTCAATCATTCATACACAATCTCACTTATTCACTTACAAACAATCTCACTCACTGCCTTATTCACTCACTCACTCACTCACTGCCTTATTCACTCACTCACTCACTGCCTTATTCACTCACTCACTCACTCACTGCCTTATTCACTCACTAACAATCTTACTCACTGCTTTATTTACTCACCCACTCACTCACTCACTCACTCACTCACTCACTCACTCACTCACCCACTCACTCACTCACTAACTCACCCACTCACTCACCCACTCACTCACTCACTCACACATTCACTCACTCACTCACCCACCCACTCACTCACTCACTCTCTCACTCACTCACTCACCAACTCACTCACTCACCCACTCACCCACCCACTCACTCACTCACTTTCTCACCCACTCACTCACTCACTCACTCACTCACTCACTCACTTACTCACTCACTTACTCACTCACTCTCAATAATTCTGACTCTTTAAGTACTTTTTAAGTAATTATCACATATCTTTATACCCCCCCCCCCCTCTCTCTCTCTCTCTCTCTCTCTCTCTCTCTCTCTCTCTCTCTCTCTCTCTCTCTCTCTCTCTCTCTCTCTCTCTCTCTTTCTCTCTCTCTCTCAGGCCAACCTGAAGAAGTTTCTAGAATTCGTTCAGCATCATCAGGTGGATAAAGTGACCAAGCTGCTTGAACGAGGTCTCGACCCCAATTACCATGACTCAGACACCGGAGGTACATCATTCATCTGTGAGAAAATCCTGCTTGTGGGTTTTACATTAGTTTTGAGATCTTGGGCTATTTTCAATGGTTGTAGAATATCTACATATCTAATAACCAGCACCTTGCACATACTGATCTAGTGTTAAAAAGATTGGTAACTCACACGAAAACACACACGAACACAGAACACACACACACACACACACACACACACACACACACACACACACACACACACACACACACACACATATCTATGGGCTCTTAATTTATGTAACTTGGCAAGAACCGGTCACTGGACTTGAGATTGGCATAAGGTGCTTTGATCCTTGTCGATTTCTGGTCAGGGCGATATTTCATATTTCTAATTTGGTACCTAATTTGGAACATGTATCAGTTTTACTGCAGTTACTGAATATATGCTTTAAGTATCCAATAATAATAATAATAATAATTGCGGATGATGGACTGATTTTTCTGTACACCTTTCCACGTGTTTCTCTTTCGTGCAATTTGGCAGATGCCCTTATCCAGATACATTTTATTTCATTAAGACAATTGGGCAGATATGTGTTCTTGCTCAAAGGCCCAGGAGTAGCAGCCAGGATTTGATATCATGACCTTCGGATCCGAATTCTAATGCTTTAACTACTAAGCCACCACCTGGCATTGTAAGAAAGCACAGGGATTTTTTTAAATATTAAAACATACACATCTGTTTACTGTTCATATAAATTTGTGCACCACACAAACACACAGATACACACACCAGTAACGAAACAGCCAGAAAAACTATGAACGATGCAACCTTAAAATCAGACATGGCTATCTTAAAAATCCATGACAAATGAAACCAGCCTGTGATTATTCCAGTGTTTGTGTTCACACACTGAAATCTTGCATAAAATCCAATATAAAATCATTTCCAATTTAATATTTTAAAAGAAGCTTTAAACACACCTTTCTTTGGCTGTTCTGTAAAAAAATGTTCAAATTCTCAGGCTCTTCTCCTCTAAACTCTAATCAATCTGTCCCTGACTGATTGCAGTTCATGTCCTCGTCACCAATCTCAGGTGGGATTACGATGGCTTCATTTAATGCTCCATTAGAAGTGTCACCATCCTCTCAAAACAACGAGCTTTTCATAGTAGCGCCGTTATATAACCTTAGAGCGGGTTATTCTTCTGTTCTTTATGGGGTCAAGAACTATTATGCATGCTCATTAACAACTGACTCAGGAACATAAAGCTTTCAGGCAGGACTTTCAGTTTTAATCAGTACAATATACAGTACCTGAAATACTATATTGTTAATTACTCTTGGATATATTATTGAGGTTTGACCCTTATTCTAAATGACGGCAATCAGCTAAGCTACTGTAAGTATGGTATGTGCTTTTTGGGCATCGCATTACACATTTAGTTCCCAATTCCCTCTTATAATTCCTTCCACTCTTCTAGGAAGTTTATCCTCTATATTTTGAAGTGTGTTTGTGGAGATTTGTGGTCATTTAACCACAAGAGTGTTAGTAAAGTCAGGTACTGATGTAAGTGAGATGAGAATACGAAAATACGAGATCATTTTGAGACTGAAAATGGTGTTGATGACGTTATTAAAAAATCCCCATGTCCTGCTACAATAACTTCTTCTGGAAAGATGTTCCACCGGATTTTAAAGTTTGCTTGTGGAGATTTGGGCTCATTCAACTACTAGAGTGTTGAGAGGTGAGGTGAGAAGGCCTGGGGTGCTGGTTAGTGTTCCAATTCATCCCAAAGGTGTTTTATAGAGCTCTATAGCGGGCCACATAAGATCTTCCACTCCAACCCATGTAATGCATATCTTCATGGAGCTGGTTTTGTGCACAAGTAATAGATAATCTATTTTCTCTATATCCTCATCATAACCAAAAGCAACATTGAAAAAAGAAATTCACAAATTGCAATATTTTTTCCTTTAATTCAAAAAAGTTTTGTGATTTTTTTTTATTTTTATGAAAAAACATTAAAATCATGTTGTTGTTTTTTCACAATATAAGCCAATTTGTTTTTTATAATACAAGCTTCCAAATCTTTAACTCACATCCCACTTCCCATTTTGGTATGTGTGTTATGGTATCAAAGAATACGGTACTAAACTATTCTTCCCATCATGACCAAGTCTCCATATCTCACTGATCACTCATACATGTTTCATGTTTCACCTAATCAGTGTTACTATCAAAGATCTAAATTCTGTGCATCTTATTATCAAGTTCTTTTTGCTAGTAGTAATGTTGCTAATCGCTGAACCTGGATTGTACCCATTGTCTTGATCTAGTTCTTCTTTGGAGTATTTGTCTATCCTTGGTTTTCGTTTGCTTACCTCTAATAAACACCAACTTGAGTGTTTACCTCCACTTCCAATTCCTGACAATCCCAAGTCTTAAACAGGGAAGATGTAGTCATCATCGACATCGTATACGGTCATAGTGAAAACGTTTGCCAATGGAATGACATACCATGATATATCTGCCAATCTGGTTCAAATCAGCTGTAGAGAAATTCGAGGCTATAACCATCCACTTGAGAGGAAAAAGACAAGTAAATGACAGCCTCCTAGAATTGCAGGCAGCGATTTCTAGGGGATTGTCATCCACTCGTCCTTTTTCTTCTGAGTAAAAACGGATAAACTGTCAAAATGTATGGCTGTAATTCAGTATATTCTGAAACATCAGACTCAAGAGTGATAAAAGATAAACTTGTTTTTACGGAAATGCATTCTCTGAGTAGCCTCTGTGTTCTCAGTCCACATGACTGTTTGTAATGTACACAAGACACACACTTTTACTAATCACCCGGCATGCAAAAAAAAAAATTAAAAAATAATAATTAAAAAAAAATTCTATATATAGATATATAGATAAAAAATAAACACTTTACAACCTGACAACAGCTTGATTGCAAATTGCGACATACAGTAGAGCCAATCGCTGAATCAACCCTTTTTTACCTTTGTGAAATGTGTTAAAAGTTTAATTTAGAATTTCCAGGTTTTTGCAAAAATGTTCTGAAACAAAAAAAAAATGACTGCAAGTTACAATTAACTGCATTTGAGATGAGTGGAAAATTATGCACATTTCTGGCCTTACTTGCTACTATTTCCCTCTTCGGTTAAGGTACATTACTCTGACAGATACTACAGGTATACAATACCATTGTATTAAAGTAATAGAGTCACAGATAATGTCCTTGCTTTTTTCCCTCCAGAGACACCTTTGACACTGGCTGCCCATCTGGACAACATGGTAGAGATGATCATAGCGCTGAAAAATGGAGGCGCTCATTTAGATTTTCGCTCCCGAGATGGCATGACCGCGCTACATAAAGCCGTCCGAGCCAAGAACCAGATCACTCTTAAGGTTGCACAGTTCTCCACCTGTTTTCATGTGATTAGCTAGTACTGTGTATATAGCGTAAAGTGTATATGTGTCCATTAGACTATCCATCGGAGCGAAATGCTAAGTAGCAAAAATGTCACTGTGTACTGTGTGTGTAATGTTAGAAACTACAGAAGTCCTAAGAGGCCATGCATTATCTAGACATAACTAGTCGTTTTCTCGTGATCACAATTTATTTTTTCTCTATATAACGTTTTCTCATTATTTTTCTTGTTTTAATGTGATTCTTTCATGTTTTCTTGTGATCTTAACGTGAAAACCCATTGTTCGACAGCGTAATTGTATCATGAGAAAATCTCGTGCCTTGTGAGTGTTTCGAGTGTGTATATCATGGAGTACGTGATGGCGTCGGAAATCTCTATCAAAGTTAGAGGTGGCAAATGTACACACATCCTTCACTTAAATGGCAGTACAGATACTTCTGTTTTAAAAGACTCTGGTAATTATTAAAAATTCTGACTACCATTTTTTTATTACATTAAGTTAATGTAAAGTAAAGAAGTTTGGGCTCTGATATGTTCTTAAGTAAATTATTTAAGTAGCCATTACTACTTCCTGTTTTAGTTTCTTTAACTAGACCTCACATCATATTAATATTAGGATCGTAAATCGGTTTAAATATTTAATCACGATTAATAGCATGATCGTCATGAGTTAACTCTTAAATGCACATTTTTATCTGTTCCAAATGTTCCTTAAATTAATACTTTAACATTTTTTTATACTTTAATCAACATGGGCATGGACAAATGAGGATGCTTTATGCAAATGTATGTTTATCATTAGTGAAACTGAGCGTGAAGGCAAAATATTCTTGTAAATGTTTTAAAGTTATTCTGGTGTTTTAAAATTACGTAAATTAACAGGACATCAAGCGGAACCTTTGCTATGTTTCCACACGGACAGTTAATGAGGTGATACCGGAGAATCTGTTTGTGTCGATATCACGAGAAAACAACTTTTGTTATGGTGAGAAAATCCAGTCAGGATTATAAGAAATCGACTCGTTATTTCGAGATCACAAGAAAATTAAGTTGTGATCATAAGAAAACAAGAAAGAAAAATATATTATTATCCATGGCCTTTTAGGACTTTAAGGAACTAACCTGAAACATGAACATAAAAAACCTTGACCTGAGTGTGAGCAAAAAGCCATGACGAGTGAGAATGACAACCATGGACAAACAAACAAGAGACAATAAGCGTCTAAACACCATGAGATTAAAGTGCTAATTAACCATAATTATGCAACGGGTACAAACAGTGTGACATGTCACATGAAACAAGGAGTCAATTGGTTGTATGACAAAATTAGTTACACGTACATTATTGTTCAAAAGTTGTTGTTTTTCACCCTGAATTTCAGCTGCTTGTGAATATCCATTCTGTGATTCCACAGGCCTTGCTGGAATTAGGTGCGTCTCCAGACTATAAAGATGGGCAGGGTCTGACTCCGCTCTACCACACCGTAACTGTAGGGGGCGACCCAAGCTGCTGCGAGGTGTTACTACATGCTCAAGCTACTTTAACTTGCCACGATGAGAACGGCTGGCATGAAATCCATCAGGTAACTGAACTGTGTTATAAGTATCATGTGTTAACAGCAGCCATGATAAGAGTTAGACCAGGAACATTAGACATAGGATGCCAACCAGATGTTACAGGTTTTTATACATACCTGGTTCTTTATTAAACTTTATTTCGGCTTCTCTCATTAGGGGTCGTCACAGCGGATCCTCCGCATGTTTGATTTGGCACATGTTTTTACGCTGGATGCCCTTCCTAACGCAACCCTCTCTATTTATCCGGGCTTGGGACCGGCACTAAGAGTGGCTGGGGTTGGTTCCCTGACCGGGGATCGAACCCGGGCCGCAGTGGTGAGAGCACCGCATCCTAACCACTAGACCACAAGGGACCTTACCTGGTTATTAATCTGGCTTAAAGGGGTTATATTAGAAATTTGAGCATTATGAGCCTTCATAAATAGATACACGATATGGATGAAAATTTGTCGACACACGATACTACACTTGGTTTTGGAGAGTGTTCATGGAGATTTGTGTTAATTTAGAGACAAGGGTGTTACTAAAGTCAGGTACTGATGAAAGATGAGGAGGCTTGGTGTCAGGGATTCACCCTGCCACGCCCCCCTCTGTAGCTGTCAGGGATTCACCCTGCCACGCCCCCGTCTGTAGCTGTCAGAGATCCACCCTGCCACGCCCCCCTCGATAGCAGTCACGCTGCTTCCCAAGATTACCGACAGCTGTGGCTCATGAAAGATCAGACTACATAAACTCACGTTCTTGAGTCACAGGCTGTCGGTCGTTGTATTGTCATGCAGGTAAATCGCGTGGCTGCTCAAACGCCGGGATTCACCGCTGGCTATTTCTCCGAACTCCATTTCCTTATTGAAGTACTCATTGCCGAAAGCTTTACTTGCATTGGGATTAGGCGTTTGACATTCGCGCTCATAGTGGATACTTCGTTACGAGCGGATGTCTGGGTTTGCTTTTGTTTTCATTGGTGTATGAGTGTTTTGTTTTTTGCACCTCAATAAAGAACATGATTGGACTTTATCTGCTTCCGCGTCTGCAGCCTGACAGAACGACCGACCTATACCGAACGCGGATTTGCCATTCCGCGATTCCGACCGCGACGGATCGGCAGCTGAACCCGGCTTCGGATTTCCTCCGGAAGCTCAGTGCCGCTCCTCGCGGATCAGATCCACAGAAGCCGGATCATGAGAGCGCGGCTGCGCCACGCCCCTCAGAGAGCGCGAGGGGATTACCGGCTCGTTACTCGGGGAAAAAAGACGAATTAGGCGGATTTCTGCAAGGCATCGGCGAGTATGTGGCTGTTAACATTTCCCGGTTTCCTTCCGAACGAGCCAAGATTGCCCTCTGTATTTCCCTCCTGTCTGGTGAAGTTCTTGCCAAAGCCAGCTCACTATGGAGCGCCAAAGGGGGCAAATTCGGCTCACTCGCCGAATTCAGCGGGCTGCTTCTGGGGAAGTTGGGGATAGAGGTGGTGGATCTCCACTACAGTTCCCTTGAGGAGGAAGGTGCTCCATTCCAAGGTTCTCAAGAGCACATGGCTCCGTGCCGGATTTCCCATGAGCCTGCAGCTCAGCCCCAATGTTTTAATGAAAGGGCTGCTTCATCTCAGGGTCTCTACCAGCGTGCTGTTGTGTTCCGGGGTTCTCGTGGACGCAGCACACCATCTCCGAGCGTCGGCGAGCACACCATGCCGTCACAGAGCTTCTACAGGCGTGCCGCTGTGTTCCGGGGTTCTCGTGGACGCACCACACCATCTCCGAGCGTCGGCGAGCACACCATGCCGTCACAGAGCTTCTACAGGCGTGCCGCTCTGTTCCGAGGTTCCCGTGGGCGTGCCACGCCGCCACAGTGTCTCCAGGAGCGTGCTTTCCCGCCACAGAGTCTTCACGAGAGCGCCGCGCCGCCACAGAGTCTTCACGAGAGCGCCGCGCCGCCACAGAGTCTTCACGAGAGCGCCGCGCCGCCACAGAGTCTTCAGGAGAGCGCCGCGCCGCCACAGAGTCTTCAGGAGAGCGCCGCGCCGCCACAGAGTCTTCACGAGAGCGCCGCGCCGCCACAGAGTCTTCACGAGAGCGCCGCGCCGCCACAGAGTCTTCACGAGAGCGCCGCGCCGCCACCTCCGGTCACAGAAGGCGAAGTGACTCCTCCGAGTCCCTCTCCAGACGACGCCACATCCCAGAGCCGCTTCCAAGGCGACATGCCCACGAAAAGCTCGGCTCCGCCTCAGGATCTCCAAGAGAGCTCCGCCCAGCTCCAGGTCCCTCCAGAGAGCTCCGCCCAGCTCCAGGTCCCTCCAGAGAGCTCCGCCCAGCTCCAGGTCCCTCCAGAGAGCTCCGCCCAGCTCCAGGTCCCTCCAGAGAGCTCCGCCCAGCTCCTGGCTCCTCCAGAGGGCATGACTCCGCTCCAGGCTCCTCCCGAGAGCTCGTCTCCGCCTCCGAGGGACCCCACAAACTCGTCTCCGCTTCAGTGTCCCAAAGAGAGCTCCACTGATGTCGTGGACCTCCAGGCGAGCCCTTCTCTGCTCGTGGATCTCCAGGCAGGCTTCACCTCATTTCCAGGCTGCCCAGTAGACTCCGATCTGCTCCTAAGGGTCCCAAGGAGCGCCCCTACGCCCAGGGGTTTCCCTGTGCACTCACCCCGGCTCCAGGACTGCGAAAGGGAAGTTGAACCGCTGCCCCCGGGTTCCACCGACGGCGACGGCTCACCCCACAGTCCCGCAGAAGGCGACGGCTCGTCTCCAGCGCCCGCAGAAGGCGACGGCTCGTCTCCAGCGCCTGCAGAAGGCGACGGCTCGCCCCCGGGCTCCGCAGAAGGCGACGGCTCGCCCCCGGCTCCGCAGAAGGCGACGGCTCGCCCCCGGGCTCCGCAGAAGGCGACGGCTCGCCCCCGGGTCCTCTTCAGGGTGAGGGATCGCATCCAGGCTTTACGCAGGGCGAAGGATCGCATCCAGGCTTTACGCAGGGCGAAGGATCGCATCCAAGCTCCACGCAGGGCGAAGGATCGCATCCAAGCTCCACAGAGGGCGACGTCTCGCCCCCAGGTCCTCTTCAGGACGACGGATCGCCCACAGGATCCCCGCATGGCGACGTCGGTCCTCCAGGTCCCTCTGACGGCGACGTCGGTCCTCCAGGTCCCTCTGACGGCAACGTCGGTCCTCCAGGTCCCTCTGACGGCGACGTCGGTCCTCCAGGTCCCTCTGACGGCGACGTCGGTCCTCCAGGTCCCTCTGACGGCGACGTCGGTCCTCCAGGTCCCTCTGACGGCGACGTCGGTCCTCCAGGTCCCTCAGAGGGTGGTACGACGTTCCTGGTCTCCGCCCGGGACGTCCTCCACTCCCCGGTCATTGTCATGGTTGGCGTCCAGTTCCGGCCTCCCGTCAGCACCGAGGGCGTGGCTCCGTTCCGGATCCTCCTGCAAGGTGTTGTTCCATGCCAGCTCTCCGCAGAGGATGTTCACCAGGCCTCCATTGCTCCCAGGCGTCTAAGGAGGCCTCCCTCGGAGTGCCCTGGCCCGCCTGGCATAGGTGGGTTTTGGGGCGTCAGGTGTCGCCCCTGGATGGGGGGGTACTGTCAGGGATTCACCCTGCCACGCCCCCCTCTGTAGCTGTCAGGGATTCACCCTGCCACGCCCCCGTCTGTAGCTGTCAGAGATCCACCCTGCCACGCCCCCCTCGATAGCAGTCACGCTGCTTCCCAAGATTACCGACAGCTGTGGCTCATGAAAGATCAGACTACATAAACTCACGTTCTTGAGTCACAGGCTGTCGGTCGTTGTATTGTCATGCAGGTAAATCGCGTGGCTGCTCAAACGCCGGGATTCACCGCTGGCTATTTCTCCGAACTCCATTTCCTTATTGAAGTACTCATTGCCGAAAGCTTTACTTGCATTGGGATTAGGCGTTTGACATTCGCGCTCATAGTGGATACTTCGTTACGAGCGGATGTCTGGGTTTGCTTTTGTTTTCATTGGTGTATGAGTGTTTTGTTTTTTGCACCTCAATAAAGAACATGATTGGACTTTATCTGCTTCCGCGTCTGCAGCCTGACACTTGGGGTGCAAAGGTCTTTCATAGGGTTGAAGTTAGAGCTCTGTATCAGATCTTCCGAGATCTTAAAATCGTATTCATGTAAACTATATGTGCAATGATGCAGTAGATCAGGTGTTCCTGTGATCTTCCTTTGCAACACCATGAAAACCATGTTGGAACATGTTTTTGTCTCCTAGTTCAAGTGAAGGGTAAATTTAATGCTACTGAATCCTAAGACATCATATACAATTGGGTGCCTCCTTTGTGGTAAAAATTTGGGTAAAAACCACATATGGCTGAAAAAGTTGGGTGTCACAAAATCTTTTTTTCCATAAGGTGTATGGGGTGGAATTTGTGGGTATATGGATTTAAATGTGAAATAAACTGTTTAATTCTATTTCCTGTGCATGACCTACAGACATTTTGCGATGCTTTGCTCATGTGCGTCCAGTAGAAAATGAACAAATCACTCTTTGAGACTCGTTCATTGATTTGAAAAATTGTTTATAAATGATCCATCACTGGTTCATTGAGGATGAAAATCAAGTCCAATGGCCTACACAGCTTCTGGGTCTCAGCATAATTGAAAACCTGGAGGAGGTTTTGAACCAGTGTGTTTTGGGTGTCGTTTTCCACCATCAACATCAATATACCAAATAATGAAACAGCTTTTAGTGACCATTACTGCAGTACAGTTCCTGAGACTTGTCAAATCAATGCTATTACCCACGGAAGCTGTTCTAGTGGCTCTAAATACCCTTATGGATTTTTTTTTTTGACATCTGATCTGCTAAAAAATTCTTTGCTCAGCATATACTTAGGAGAGAATCTGCTTTGAGGAGATAAGGGTCATTAGTGACCCTGAACGCTGCTGTTACACACTGACATCTTGTGGTGAGGGGTTGACCTCGACAAAATAGATAAAGTCAAATAAATCTTTTTGTGTTGCTTGTTACGACCTGTTTATTTGAATTTTGTGGCTTGAGCGAAACATATGATAAGGGCTGAAGAGTTTCAAGAGCAAAAATGCTACTTATTACACCACAGTATGTCACCAAAAAACCCAGAGTGCTGATAAATAATTATTTAGCATTAGCTTTAGGGGACTAACCAAACGAACAATCAATCAGCAATAAAAAAGGAGCATTTGGCAATGAGCATCTGGTAAATAATCCACAGGGATCAGAAACATACATAGTTCATACTGTAAATGCAATCAGAAGGATGGCAAGACCTCTACAAAAAGTGATAAACTAAACACTGGTTCATCTGCTAGTGGGTAAGATATATTAGAAAGTTGATGTGTTAGAAGCAGGAAAAATGGGCAAGCATAAGGATTTGAGTGAGTTTGACGAGAGCCAAATTGTGACGTCTAGACGACTGGGTCAGAGCATCTCCAAAACTGCAGCTCTTGTGGGATGTTCCTGGTCTGCAGTGATCAGTATCTATTAAAAGTGCTCAAAGTAAGGAACAGTGGTGAACCAGCGACAGGGTCATGGGTGGCTGAGACTCATTTATGCACGTGGGGAGCAAACGTTGGCCCGTGTGGGCCGATCCAACAGACGAGCTCCTGTAGATCACATTGTTGAACACATTAGGCAGCTGTTCATAATGTTATACCTGATGGCGGTGTCTTAACTTCAGATATTATGTAATGTTTTACTATTTAAACCACACTATACCAACATTTACAGCATTTGGTAGACACCCTTATCCAAAGCGACTTACAACTGAGCAGTTAAGTAGTTAAGGGCCTTGGTCAAGAGCCCAATAGTGGTAGCAGGGGGTTTGAACTCATGACCTCCTGTTTTTCAAAGTCCAGTGACTTAACCACTGAGATACCACCTACCCACACTTGATACTAATTAATTAATACACCCCAGGAGAAAATCCAAAAGACAAAAATGTATTGTGGTGTGAAGTATATCTATTAAGCAAAAAAAAAAAAAAATCTACTGGGTGTCATATAAATTTCTATCTTGAATATAACACCCATATAAGTGCACCCAAATTCCTTCCAATCCTTTGGATCCCTTTAGTCGTATTTTTCACAACAATGTTCTTTACATCTCGCTTGTCACTCTGCCAAATGTCACACACTGCCTCCTGCAAATCAGACCATGAGGATCACAGCAAAATATAGTCTCATACTCTATTTTCTGTTGATTTGGCCTCATGTTTTGGCTCGTTGTCTTGGTCCAGAATACGCCCACGTTTCGATTGTGATTTCTCTGAATTCTGTTTTCTTCCCGATAAATTGCAAGCTAGGCATGGATTTTGCGTTTTCCCTATTTGAAAGCCAGAGGGGGTGCAAACTTTTGGTTTTTTAATTATATAATGCATCAATGTTACAATTCCTGTTTTGTGTGTGTGCGTGTGTGTGTGTGTGTGTGTGTGTGTGTGTGTGTGTGTGTGTGTGTGTGTGTGTGTGTGTGTGTCCAGGCTTGTCGATATGGTCATGTCCAGCACTTGGAGCACCTCCTGTTTTATGGAGCTGACATGCGTGTCCAGAACGCCTCTGGGAACACACCTCTCCATATCTGTGCCCTCTACAAACAGGTAAACACACTCTCTTTGCCAGGAAACACACACACACACACTCAGACACACCTTTTATTTTTTTATGGATCCATTTAATCCCAAATATTATGCCTTTAAATCACTCTTTGAACCTGTACTAATGTGAAAGTCTGAGTCATTTCCTCCAGCCGGATTGGGTCGGTGTTAGCAGTGATGATAAAACGCTGCGTGATTGCTCGCCGTGGCTCCATTACAGTTCGGGAAGATTCATCATTGACCCCTCAGGGCTGAGGGCTGAAGTGGAGGGCAGCTGCTTCATTACAATTGAGTGCTTCAGACTATTGGCACAGGAATCCTACTGCTTAATAGCTATGTCCCTTAGGAGCACACTGGGTTGAGGGTGAAGCGAAATTGGACACGTCTCAATTCTCTTGGCATGTTTATTTGGTCCAGAGCGGTTAGTCCTAGAGTCAAAAAGAGGCCACAAAAGCTCCCACGCTGGTAAATAAATGAGGTTTTGGAGTTCAATAAGAAGCCACTCGCTGCTTCTGACGATGGCTCCACATGAACAGATCCATGAGGTTACTGTATATGGCTCTACTCAAGAAGCATGAAGTTGGATTTAGACTGCAATTATTATAAAATGTTTGCTGTAATGGCTACAGTTTTGCACTTTTATGTGTCCATCAGTGAACAGCTGATAACCTCAACGATGATAGAACTTTAGTGAGTGAGTAACTCACTATAGTGATTTATATTTAAAAATAAATAAATAGAAAACATGATTTCAGTGATTAATAGTTCAGTGCTTAATACGGCTATTCAGTGGCCTCTGAGAAACATGAAGATCCAACTTATTTTTTTGTTACAAATGATATTTTTCCCCCACACTCTTCTTTTCTATTCTCATATATGGCACACTGGACAAACTCTGTCCAACTTTGGTTATTTAGTAGATAAAAATAGCATTGATAAGTTAGCAAATCTATGCGGCAGCCTATAGGAAAAATCCTTTACCTCAGCCGATTTTGACATTTCCAAAACCCTGAACACATTTGAGTTGCAAGTTTTGAGTTTTAGAAATCAGGATTATACATTTTGAAAAAGTCCACCAAAAAATTGTAATTCACATGGTGTGGGAATTGCAATTATTCATATATGACACAATGTAATAAAATAAAGATGAACTGTATACAAATCAGGGATACTCACACTGACTTTTGGGGACGGAAGCTGAAATGCTATGCTATCAAGGCTCTAATTTGTTTTAGCAAATCTGTAGTTGACAAATTAGCATTAGCATCATACTCAGCATTATGAGTAATTTAGTGACCTTTATTAGCTTGAGGCTCAATTGCATTTAACATTATAGCTCATGATCAAGTGGTGATTAACTTCACAGCTGAGTGCCTGTAATAATTAACATTAGTATTAGCTATATTTAATAGAGCTGTTGCATTAGCATATTAGCTGGAATCTGTACATGGGTGGTTTATATAATGCATAGTTTTGAATTTTCTTTGTAATGTGATTTATGAATAAAATCATGATAGCCTAATGGCTGGGTTTATTTATGAAACTGCACCCCCGGTAGCGCTAGCATTAGCGCTGGCAGCCTTGGTGTGACTAGCAGCAGGTCATTAACACTCACAGTTTAAAAGCAGCCAAACAGAGAGTCAGACTTCTGCTTCCTTGACAGGGGATTCAGCACATCTGATCCTCTATACACCCGGAGATGAACACCACGGCTATTCCTACTAGTCTTTAATTGAACCCTAAAGCCCTGCTGTCAAGTCAAGTTTATTTGTATAGCGCTTTTCACAACAGACATTGTCTCAAAGCAGCTTTACAGAAAACAACAGTGAAGGTGAATGGTGTGCGTTTGTCCCTGATGAGCAAGCCGTGGCGACAGTGGCAAGGAAAAACTCCCTTAGATGATATGAGGAAGAAACCTTGAGAGGAACCAGACTCAAAGGGGAACCCATCCTCATATGGGTGACATCAAGAGTTTGGTCATAAATCTTTCAACAATACAGAACAATTTGTGATCATCATAGATCCAGCATCAGCTTCTCCATGCCAGGGCCTTTAAACACTCGGCATCTACTTCTCCATGATCATCCATAGGTCCATAATCTTCACGAGGTGGGACGTGACTGGAGCTGGCCAAACCTCAGGATGCCTCGGGATGGGGAGAGAAAGAGAAGCAGTGGAGAGGAATTAGCGTAGCTGCTGTTCATGATATTAACAGCACAAGTTGATAATGTGCATGTAATCATATATTCTGGAGCACAAGGTTGTGATGTGATGTGTGTGATGTGTGTTATGTGTAGGCTTTGCTAAAAGATATGTTTTTAATCTACACTTAAACTGGGAGAGTGTATCTGAACCCCGAACACTGTCAGGAAGACTATTCCAGAGTTTAGGAGCTAAATGTGAAAATGCTCTACCGCCTTTAGTGGACTTTGCTATTCTGGAACTACTAGAAGCCCAGAGTTTTGAGATCTCAGGGAGCGTGACGGATTGCTGTGGCCTTCCATGTGATGAACAGGAACAAGATAGTCACTTTGGATGAGCTTCAGCCATTAAGTGTACATATTGGAGAAACTTACAGAGGGTCAGCCATTACAGAAACA
>NC_139587.1:24329338-24501838 GCF_946808225.1 Silurus aristotelis
TATTTGAGTAATTATTTCCTTTCTGGTAGCTCAAACTATTCTGACTATTTTCCTCAGTTGTTTTTTGTTTTTCGCACCATTCTGTGTAAACTCCAAAGACTACTGTATGTTAAAATGTCAGCAGGTTTTTAAATACTCCAACCAACATTCACACCGACATCCATACCAATGTCCATGCCGGGGTTAAAGTAACAGATCTTCTACTGATTCCTCCTTCTGATGTTTGCTGTGAACTGAAGCTCTTGAGCTGTATCTGCATTATTTTATGCATTCCACTGCCACCACATGATCAGATAATTAGATAACTGCATAAGAGTGGAATTTGACTCTAATAATTTCATCATTATAATAATAATAATAATAATAATAATAATAATAATAATAATAATGTAAAATGACTCATCTGCCCTTTTTAAACTTGTATAAAAGAAATCTTTGACTCAGACTGGTGGAATGCATTAGAAAGGAGAGCAGAATGGATCTTGAATCACTGTTTTTCAAATATATTTCCTTTTCTTGCTGTGAAAGAAGTACTGGGTCAAGGTCAGAAAAGTGATGCAATTATTCAGATTTATATTATTCTAATGTTGGGATCCAGTTCAAGCTCAGAATTAAGTAGTGAAATGTTTCTCAAAGATTTAGCACTAACTCTGGAAGTATGGGGTATGTTCCTACGTAATTTTTTGTTCACGCACAATAACTGTAACACCCATGAATGACACTAAACCAAACCTAGTTCACTTCTGACTGACAGGCATATAGAAAACACCTCCTTCACCATGAAAGGCATATAGACCCCACCTACTTCATTCTGAATGGCAAATAGACTACACCTACTTCACTCTGACAGGCATATAGACCACACCTTACACATTCTGACATGCATATAGACCACACCTACTTCACCCTGACAGGCAAATAGACCACACCTTCTTTACTTTGACTACTAGGTAAATAGACCACACCTACTTCACTTAGACAAACAAATAGGCCACATCTACTTTATTCTGACAGGTCGATAGACTACATCTACTTCTCTTTGACTGACAGGCATATAGACCACACCTCCTTCACCCTGACAGGCATGTAGACAACATTGACCTCACTCTGACTTCCAGGCATATAGACCACAAATGCTTCATTCTGACAGGTAAATAGACCACATCTACTTTATTTTGACAGGTATATAGACCACACCTACATCATCCTGAAAGGCAAATAGACCACATCTACCTCAACCTGTCTGACAGGCATATAGACCACACCTACTTCATTCTGACAGCCATATACTGTAGACCATATTGACTTGACCTTACATGCACAGGGGCCACACTTTCTTCGTTATACCTTACGGGCACAGGGGCCACACCTTTCTCATTGTACCTTAGAGGCAAAGAGGCCACACTTTCTTTTTATACCTTACAGCCACAGAGACCACACCTCCTGCATTGCACCTTACAGGCACAAAGACCACACCTCCTGCATTGCACCTTACAGGCACAAAGACCACACCTCCTGCATTGCACCTTACAGGCACAAAGACCACACCTCCTGCATTGCACCTTACAAGCACAAAGACCACACCTCCTGCATTGCACTTTACAGGCACAAAGACCACACCTCCTGCATTGCACCTTACAGGCACAGGGGCCACACTTTTATATATATTTTTTTTTATACCATACAGTCACAGAGACCACACCACCTGCATACTACCTTAGAGGCACAGATGCCACATCTTCTTCATTGTGCCCCACAGACACAGAGGCCACACTGTTTTTTTTTGTACAACAGCAACAATTCTTTTTTTTGCACCTTAGAGGCACAGAGGCCACTCCTCCTTTATTTTACCTTACAGGCACAGAGGCCACCCCTCCTTTATTGTACCGCAACACCACAGAGGCTACACCCCCTGTGACTGAGAGACACTGAAAAACATGAAGCATGAGAGAGAAAGGCATTTTATTAACATTTTTACTCAGTGTGATCTTTCATTAATAAATTATAGTAATAAACAGAAGCTGTGTGTGTGTATAAGTGTGTAAATGTGTGTAAGACTTTACAGCCTTACACTTGAATAAATATGTACATAATTAAACATTCCAGCTCATAGTTTACATAATGTCTTCATTTCTTTCAAATTATTCCTGTCTCATAGATCATCATCATGCCTGCGAATATTTATCGAGCCTTCTCGTCGTCTTCACTCGAAGCCAAGTCGTTCTCTGTAGCTTAGCTCTGCCGCTGCTGTGTATAGTTTAACGCCCTGTATTATTCATCTCACGCTGCTAAAATTATATTTCACGCCTCAATTGCAGCTTGATTACAGCTCATTTGAGGACAAAGCGCCAGGCCTCCGAACGGATACACTGCATTCTGCCTGGTTAAACAAGACTTCCCCACGGCCAGAAGTAGCTGCCCGCTGTGACCCCAATATCTTCATCCAAATCAGGAAATCATGTCAACACGAATTAATAATTCCCTCAATTACCTCCCAAATGACAAATATTGTTTTAGACCAGGCATGGGAAGTATGGAAGCATGTAATACTTCAGAGTGCATTCTCAATGAAAAGGAACCTCGGAAACTTTCAGTAATAATACTGTTATTTGTGATGTGCCAATTGTTTCCTCAAATTCTATCCCTAGATTGTTATTGGATTATGTAAGAATAAATCCCATTCTGGCTGCAGCTATTTTTAACTAGTTCTTGATGTGGCATCATGTTTGTTTGATTGTAAACATATACTCAAATAGGTCTGTCATAGGCTAGATTGAGATGGTTTGGACATGTGCAGTGGGGGGACATGGGGTATATCGGTAGAAGAATGCTGAGGATGAAGTCACCAGGAAGGAGGAAAAAAGGAAGGCCAAGAAGGAGGTTTATGGATGTGGTGAAGGAAGACATGCAGGTAGTTGGTTTGAAAGAGGCCAGATTTATATGGAGAGGACAGATTTATATGGAGATGGATGATCTGCTGTGGCGACTCCTAATGGGAGCAGCCGAAAAAGAAGAAGAAGAAGAAGAAAAAGAAGATGACTCTAATAGGTCTGTCAACTGAAATACAAAAAAACATTTTGTAGCTACAATCTCCGTAATGACTCTTTTTCCAAGGTAAAGGTACTGCCTACTTGTACATGTACCTTACAGCACAGTCAAATTCTTTCTTCTCATCTCTCAGCGAAGTTAAGAAGCTTGGATCAGTCATTATATAGTGCCCCTGGAGCACAGAGGGTTAAGAGCTTTGCTAGAGGGTCCAAGAGTGGCAGCTTGGTGATACTAAAAGCAGATTTCAGTAACACAGAGCCTTAACCACTTAGATACCACCTCCATTTATGAAGCACTTGTATGGTGAATAGGATGGTTAGAGTGCCTACACCGTATGCATGTTAGGTTCAAAATAAGTGTTCTAAAAGGTTATGGCTACTTTGAGAGAAAAAGAAAAATTATACATGTAATTGCACGATTTGGACAAAAGTTAGTGAACACCTGACCATAAAATTGGTATGTGTTTTTTCAACATCCCATTTCACAATAAATTCCCAATTGCTGTTAAAATACCCACTACAATTCTGAGAAGAAGGAAGAGATTTGTGCTCATTCAGTCACAAGGGTGTTAGTAAAGTCAGGTACTGATGTAGGTGAGAAGGTGAGGAGGCCTGGGGTGCACTCAGTGTTCACATTCATTCCAAAGTCAATGGGGACACTTGACATTTCCAACAATATGTGGTTCTTTTCCTAACTGTTAACACAAAGTTGGAGGCACACAATTGTTCTTTTTTTTTTTTGTCAATATATTGTACGTAAGCGAGGTCTTTGCTAGACTCAAATCGATTAAGGGTGCAGAGTCCTGGGGTGCAGTCAGTGTTCCAATTCATCTGAAAAGGTGTTTAATAGGGTTGAGGTTAGAGCTCTATAGCAGGCCACACAAGATCTTCCACTCCAAACAAGTGAGGCATATCTTCATGGAGCTGGCTTTGTTCATACTTGTGTGCCTCCAAGTTTGTGGTAACAGTCTGGGGAAGAACCACTTTTGGCTCGAAAAGTCAGGTGACTCAATACTTTTGTCTGTATATTAAATTAAATAAATTCTGATTGGTCACAAGGTGTTCCAGTTTCTCAGAATCATGAAAACTATAGCCTAATTAACATGTAGTGAGAAAGCAAAAGAAGAGAGGCTGACGATAACAGATAGCTTGTTTCATCAATGTTCCAAAACATTGAGTATAGACATATAAAACATACAATCTAGCATTCTTTAATAATTAAAAAACAGTATTTTTTGGAAAATTGCTTATAGTTTAAGAGGAATATATAATTTCAAGACATATAGAAATAAAAAATAAGGGGGGGGTGTTAAAGAAATAAAGGTAGTAAGAATAATTCAAGCCTTTTGCACCATTGTCAGTAATTTTATTATAATGGCAAGCAGCTGGCATTTTATTCCTCCCTTCCTCATTCTTATAAGTTTTTAAATGATCCAGGATGTTTCTCCTCCTGGCCAGTAGAGGGCACACTTTCCTGACTTCTAGTTGAACCTCTGACCCCAATATTCTGTTAAGTGCTCATTCCTTGTATGTATTAAATTAGAGTTTTCAGCAGTTGCAAATTCTTTTTCCAGGTTCTTCTTCTAGGTTCTGACGCCTTGTTCGATGCTGTCAACCAACGTTGCTAAAACTTTTTTTTTGTTCATTTGAGCAGTTTTTGCTAGTGGCATGATCAGGTTTTCTTATGTGTTTCTTCTACTATTTTGGGTCCTGCTTTAGTATTTTTAAGAAAGTCTTCCGGTACATGGATCCTGTGTACAGAGAACATTTTAGGATTCCGCTTTTAAGGAAAATGCATTTTTAATATCTTATGTTAAAAAAATCAATTGTATATAATGGCATGATTTGGGTAGGTAAGGTTTAGGAGTAAGATTGTGTATGTTATACATATGTTGTTGCTGCTGTAGTGTTGATTTGCCAATTATTAAAGC
The DNA here is from genome assembly GCF_946808225.1 of Silurus aristotelis. Classification (NCBI taxonomy): domain Eukaryota; kingdom Metazoa; phylum Chordata; class Actinopteri; order Siluriformes; family Siluridae; genus Silurus; species Silurus aristotelis. The sequence continues at coordinate 24,334,317 of NC_139587.1, forward strand.
AAATTATCATAATTGCTGGTGGTATAAGTGATTTAACAAATGGCCATATTGCAAAACACTTCTAGGGCATTCTAATATGATCAAAATAAATCACTTTCCACCTATAGGAAAAAAGAACCGAACAATAATAGAAAATTGGCTGCTAATGCTCAATCAATAATTATAATGATGATGATGATGATGATCTTTTCCCTTCTTTTGCTTTCTGAAGGTTGCCATCATCGCAGGGAACTTTGAGCTGGCTGAGTTCATAAAGAGCCACAAAGACGACAGCATTGGTAAGTCAGAGCAGCGTGCTTCCTTTAATAAAAACCGTCGCTCAGCTCATAACCTCTGCCTGTCTTTTCGTGTACGAGTCTCACGAAATTACATTTCAAATGAAGCTCCCTCCTGTTTGAGCCATGACTCTCATTTTCCTGCAGGCAGTGGCACAAGTTGAACTTAGGTTGGATAGAGGATGAAGTCTCTTTCTCAAAAAATACATTTTCTAGTAGGTTTATTAAGAGATGGTACTGTACAGAGTTTAGCTGCACTCCAAAAAGTTTCATAACTTCATATTAATGCATAGTGCAATTTACAATCATGGTCCTACACTTGAAAATCCATAATAATTTTACACGACTTACATGAAAGAACATGTTATGGATTTGGCGGAGTTCAAATATTTAGCTCGTCTTAATGGCTTGTTTGTATGAATTCCTACAAATTCACTCTTCGTTGTTTAATTCATTTAAATATCTCTTTGGGTTGTGTGCAGAACTTATGCCAATATTTACTCTAGGAAAGTTTCTTGTATTTAGAGTCGGGTTACGCACACGCATGGTTTCCTTCCCTCACCAAGTACAGATGGTCCCTGAGTTTGATGGTTAGTGATATGACAAAATTGTACAAAAGTTTTGCACAGCAGGAAAATGTAGCGGTGTATACAGTATGTGGTACGATACGTTGGGACGCTGCCACGACGTGCGCATCTCCCGCCTTGAGAGATGACTTACTGTTGCCAGTGTTTGACAGAGTTCAGTTGTCTCGATGTTAGAGGGTGTATTTTTCAGATGTTTTAATGCTACAAAATGCCGTCCACTCGCTGCCACATATATAAATATTGTAAAGTCTATACATTAAAGCAATGTCATTTGCTCTGTTTTGCTAAATCATGTACTGTAATTTGTTAAATTAATAATAAATTACAGTATACTACCCCATAATAACCCAGCCATTAGGGTTGCACAAGCCAGTGCACTCTTAGTGCCGGTCCCAAGCCCGGATAAATGGGGAGGGTTGCGTTAGGAAGGGCATCCTGCGTCAAACATGTGCCAGATCAAATATGTGGATCACAAATCAGAAATTTATACCGAACCTGAGGGAAGAGTACAGTAAGAGTGTAGTGGAGGTGAAGAGAGTTTCTGATAGGGTGATGAAAGTGAAGCTGGAAGTTGAAGGGATGATGATAAATGTCATCAGTGCCTATGCTCCACAAGTGGGTTGTGAGATAGAGGTAAAGAAACATTTCTGGAGTGAGTTAGATGAAGTGGTAGATGGTGTACCTAGGAAAGAAAGATTGGTGATTGGGGCAGACTTTAATGGGCATGTAGGTGAAGGGAACAAAGGTGATGAGAAGGTAATGGGTAGGTATGACTTTAAGGAGAGAAATGTGGAAGGGCAGATGGTGGTAGATTTTGCTAAAAGTATGGAAATGGCAGAGGTGAACACTTATTTTAAGAAGAAGGAGGATCATAGGGTGACGTATAAGAGTGGAGGAAGGTGCACACAGGTGGACTATATTCTATGCAGGAGATGCAACCTGAAGGAGATTGGAGACTGTAAGGTGTTGGCAGGAGACAGTGTAGCTGGACAGCATCGGATGGTGGTCTGTAGGATGGTTTTGGGGATGCCTGAAGAATGGAGAAGGAGTGTTCTGTACTGATCTTTAAGAAAAAGGGAGATGTGCAGACCTGCACTAACTATAGGGGAATAAAGTTGTTTAGTCAGAGTAGTGGAAGCCAGGCTGAGGGAAGAGGTGACCATCTGTGAGCAACAGTATAGTTACATGCAGAGAAAGAGCACCACAGATGCCTTATTTGCTTTGAGAATGTTAATGGAGAAGTATAGAGAAGGTCAGAAGGAATTGCTTTGTGTGTTTGTGGATTTGTGAATGAGAAAGAGGGCAGTGGAGTGGTGCGGTTGCAGGGAGAAGAGGTCGAGAAGGTGGAGGAGTTCAGGTACCTGGGGTCAACAGTGCAAATTAATAAAGAGTGTGTTAGAGAAGTGAAGAAAAGAGTGCAGGCAGGGTGGAGTGGGTGGAGAAGAGAATTTGTGATAGAAGGGTATCTGCAAGAGTGAAAGGGAAAGTTTATAGGACTGTGGTTTGACCTGCGATGTTGAATGGATTAGAGACAGTGGCATTGGATAAAAGACAGTAGGCAGAGCTAGAGGTAGCAGAGCTGAAGATGTTGAGATGTTCATTGGGAGTGAAGCAGATGGACAGGATCAGAAATGAGTTTATTAGAAGGACAGCTCCTGTAGGACTTTTGGGGGGAAAAGTGAGAGAGGCCCGATTAAGAAGGTTTGGACATGTGCAGAGGAGGGACATGGGGTATATCAGTAGGAGAATGCTGAGGATGTAGACCCCAGGAGGAAGGAAAAGAAGAAGGCCAAGAAGGAGGTTTATGGATGTGGTGAGGGAAGTCATGCAGGTAGTTTTAAAAGCGGCAGATGTAGAGGACAGGGGGGGTATGGAGACAGATGATCCGCTGTGGCGACCCCTAATGGGACCAGTCGAAAGAAGGAGAAAAAGAAGATACTATTTTATACTGATGACCATTCTTTAAGACTCATGGGTAGGCTAGGCCGAGTCTCAACTTATGATATGTTCAAGTTACGGTGGCTTTATCTGAACGCATCTCCATCGGATCTCGGAGACTATCTGTATTATAATTAACTGCAAGCCGTGAAAGAGTTGCTACCAAACATTCTGTGGAAGATGTCTCTAAATGTGACCATGTATTATTAACAATCGCTAAACATTAAATATGGTAATATTTGTGATGCTGTTGAAAACATATTCTTGTATTGCTGCTGCTTCTGCCACATTGCATCTCTATTTCTCTCTCAGCCACTTGCTTGTAAAGTTGTTCGCTTGCCAATTGTATTCCTGCTCATCTGAATATGATCCTTCGGATCTAAACGTCCAGTTTCTCACACTCTGTGCAGCACTGAACATGTGCGGTCATGTGTAATTAGCTCAATGTTTATGCTTTAATGAGATGTTAAATAATTACCCACGGATGCGATTTTGCATCCCCCCAACCCGTCGTACATGTAGCAGATGTCAGTGTACGTTTACGAACGATTTAAAGTCATCTGCTGTCCTTTTCTCCTTCCGACGTCCAAAGATGCCTGCTGAGCAATTTATCCCAGAGCGAACATGTTCATTTCGGTTAATAACATGCGTAATCGAGTCCCTCATTATATCTAGAGGAAGTGTAACGAATCAAATTCATCATTAGAGGTCATTAGAAGAGGAGAAATGAGACGGCACTGGATAAACAGCTCTTGAAGGACGTCATCTGAGCACACATGCTGGATGGATATACGCTTATGTGCTCTGCTCTTTATATCAGTTTAGAGAGACATTTTTTTAAATGCTTGGAAAAATAACAACGTATAGGTGCGCTTTTAGCAATAGTATAAGATTATTACAAATCACCTTGTAAAACATGGATTTAATAAACGTGGCTTTGACATGTATGTAGGCTGCACGATGATTGCAGTTATTGGAACATATGCAAGTACAAAAAAATTTAATGTCATCAGCATGCATCAGTGGTAAACTGATAGACTGAGATGAATCTGCAGTTGTGGTTTTTCTGTGTTCTGAAAAAAGAAGAGGAGGTGGCAGAGGAGGAGAATATAGACCTGGTCATAGCTTGAGAAAAAGATGCCAACTTGGGATGCCAGTTTTTGAATAGCGAGCTTGAGATAAACTTATATAAATGTAAGCAGGTGTTCCTTTTAGCACTTTTTGCCTTGTTGTAGCTCTATATCGGGTGATTTAATACATCTTTTCATGTTGCATTTTTATAAAATAATCAGTAGATGTCGACCGATTCATCGGTTTTGTCAATTAATCAGCATCGATAGTTGATTGCTAGAACTATCGGCTAGCGGCAAAAATCCATACCGATAGTTTGTTTGATGGATCGGCTAAGAAGGTCCGTTTTCGTTACAAGAGCGGCCCCTAGAGGTAAAATCCTGACCCCAGCCGCTGTTTGTTTTTACATGTGTGACTACGTGCTGCACGGAGAGCGCGCTATTATATTTATTATTTATAACGTATTAATTATATAATGGGGAGTGGTGGCTCCAGCGGTTAAGGCGCTGGGTTACCGATCGGAAGGTCGGGGTTCAAGCCCCGGTATCGCCAAGCTGCCACTCTTGGGCCCTTGAGCAAGGCCCTTAACCCTCTATGCTCCGAGGGTCCCTTACGAGGGAAATATCAAGGTCCGTGACGTCGGAGTGACGTGGGGCCGCCTTCCCGTGGGCTCACACCTGCAGGAGGGACCGTAAGGGACGGTGCTGTGAGGATTGGGCAGCAGTCGAAGGCGGGGGCCTGCTTAGACTGCTGCCCCCACGACCCGAATTACGGATAAGCGGGAGAAAATGAATGAATGAATGAACAATTATATAATGTTATATAAGGAGTGTTTGTTTTTAAATCCTGTATACATTTAAAAAAACGATCGGTTGATTCATCGGTTCTCAGCAAGTAGGATCCATCCTAGCTATCAGTATCGGTAAAATCCAATAATGGCGACCTTTAATAATCAGTAGACACCAGTAGTAAACATTTTTTGTCAGAAAATTTTCACAGGCTCTATTTGGTTGCAAGGTTGTGACAATGCCCATCCTTGAACCTCTCTCATTGTACAATGTAGGACCACTGTTTAGAAACCACAACTGAAGAAATGTGAATAATTGTTTTACATTGGCCAATTGGTACCATGTATACCAGGCATCACAAGTTATTTGGCCTATAATTACTGTTAATATACAACAATGTGCAAAAGTCCTAGGGCACCCCCAGCTTTTGCAAAAGTATGATTTTACGAATGTTAAATTATGTGATCTTTGGTATTTTGAATGGAATGATGTCATTGAAAGTTGACATAACAATAATTATTATTTGTTAGGTTTATGAGAGATATGTTCTAGTTATTGCTTGAGTGTAAGTGGATATCACAAAAAATACTTGCCACTGTAGACTATAGAAACTATACTAAAGCTGCATACAAATTTTCTGTATTTTCTGGTTGTATTTGACTAAAGAGACTAAGGAATAATTATGTATAGTCATAAATCCTTTGCAGAAAACTAATCGTGACTAAAATACTTTTGCAGAGAACTGTATATCTAATAAACACCTTTATTAAAATGTTTTTAAAAGTGGATATGTAGGATTTCTTAAGATAGAAATGGAATGTAAAAATTATTTTAAACCTCAATAATTTCCGGATAGCCTTTTGACTGAGATTTGCTTCATCATCATAATGTATACAGTGTTTGTAAAATCATGAGGTGACTTTTTTAGCATTAGACTGCATCAAATGTTGGCAAGTCAAAACTTTAAATTTGACTGGTCTGAATGAGATGTGATACTGACACGAATAATAAAAAAGATTTTAGCTACTATATTCCACAGAAAGGCCATTTTGTGTTGTGATAGTTTGTGATTAACATTCAGCTAGTTTGCGTTTTCATGCTAGCTGTTATTCGATTATTTAAACTGAAGCTAGTTTCCTTTGTGTTAAGACCAAGAACTTTACCTCAGAATCAGTGTTTGATCTGAAAAACACCCGTCTTTACATTCGTTAGTGATTGTTTCTATGAGAAAACGCCATACTTTTACCACCTTCGTTACCACCCTGTAGCATATATTGTTAACACGATGTCTGTTGCCCATATAGGTGTTTCCGGATGATCATATAGCTTAGTGTGAGCCTACATCTAGTGCAAGAGAGAGAGAAGCGCTCAGTGGATTTGACCTACATACGTACGATGTAGAACATTTCAGAAGAAGGCACTCACACACATGAATGCACACACACAATATACACAATTGACTATTTAATTTACACTTACTTGTAAATTTAATCACACATATTTAGTGCAAAATCAGCTTTCGTATCCGAACACAGTTAAAAATGGTCACATGCTTAATATTTTTTTCTTTTTCTCCCTTTCTCTGTCAGCTGTCCTGGTTTTTCTCACTATCCCTCTCACGATACTTCTCACATGTAACACTTGTGCTTGCTGTTTGCTTGCATAACCTGATTTATAAATGGCATCACTGGTCACTTTGCTGGCTTAATTGTGTTGCCTTTAGGGAAAACAAGACTAGCTGAATCCTAGGAAACAGAGTTTTTGCCAGGTTATAAACAAATTGTTAAATAAAATGGCACACCACTTGTTATCGGTGTTATTTAAGTACTGTACATTCACGTTAGCTCATTTTAGTTCATTTTTAAGATTTTTCCTTCCAGAGTTGGCTGTAGCTGCAGAATTATACTATGATTTATTATTCTTGTTTTTATTATTATTATTAGTGTGTTGTCATTATTTGAATATATACAGAGTTATTCATAATTAATAATATTTAACCGCTGCACATACCGTTCCATGCATAAGTATTCCCACCCTGTGAATCTCTTAATCTTAAGAGATTAAGAATATTAGTTATATGGACAAAAGTTTTACGACAATTTTGGACACCTGACTTTTCTAGCCATATACGGTTCATCTCTAAACGGTTACCAGAAAATTGGAGGCACACCATTTTTAAGGTTGAGCTAACACTAAATTTTTTCTTCAAATTCAATAAAAAATGTTTTATATCTTTTAACAATAGGCAGGGTCTCAAAGCAGCTTTACAGAAATAAAGCAGTTATTCAAATTGTTTGCAAAAATATATATGTTTAGTGCCTATACTGGAAGTTTGTTAATTATAATTTTATGTTTATCCCTAATAATATTCATAGTACATATACATCTGTAAATTACTGTTTATAGTCCCATATTACCATTTTATTTAACTTATGTAAATCATGTAACACTGTATATCCTGCACTTGCTGTTACTGCACTCTGGTTAGACCCAGACTGCATTTCGTTGCCTTGTACTTGTACATGTGTAATGACAATAAAGTTGAATCTAATCTAATAAGAGAGCCAGTGGTGGCTGTGGCAAGGAAAAACTTCCTGACATGGTATAAGGAAGAAACTTTTCAGAAAAAACAAATTTAAAATGGAAACCCATTATCATCTGGGTGGAACCAAACGCCCATTTATTACAGTTCAATCATTGTTATAGAGCTCTGACCTCAACCCCACTGAACACCTTTGGGATGAATTGGAACGGTGACTGCACCCCAGGCCTTCCACCTCATGTAGTACATCAGTACCTGACTTTACTAACACAAAGCACACTTAAGAACCTAGAGGAATGTCTTCCTAGAAGAGTGAAGGTCAGAGCTAATGGGGGCTAAATGCAGAATGGGTTGTTCAGAAAACATATGCAAATCTAGGAATCAGGTATCCACAAACCCAAATTTTGTAAAATTTTAAATGCATATAAATCCAACAAAAAAGGTTGAATACTTGTGTAATGACATCTGTTTTGTTCTTTTTTTTTTTTTTACTTTTGTAAAAACTTTTATTTGATACCCACCCCCTCCCTGCCCACTATTTCAACATTAGGAGCTAATTTGTGTATTTTAAGTTAGCATGGCTGTCTTGATAGTACTTTACTTTGTCCTTTAAAGCGCTGAAATATAATGTTGGGTTTTGAAACCGTTTGATCACATGGCTTACACCTTCAACACAAATCCTAGTGCTAACATCAACAGTAATAGCAGAGTCAATGCTTTTTCCAGTTCTCTCTTTATCTCTAAACCTTTCCATATGACTATATACTCATACACTTAAACTTCTAATGTTCAAGTTGAATGATTCGTCCCTCAAGCGATCGATCATTTCTGCAGGAGCTCACAGCAAATACAGGACTAATACTTGCAAGATTGACAGCAAATGCTATAAACCTAATAAGCAAGCAGAGCAGGTGTGTAGAGTCACTTTCATTTCGCGTAAACAATACGACGCTAATGGAGAAAGGAAGAAAGGGGTTTGGGATTTCACATTACAGTATCCAATTAAGTTTAAGTGCAATTAACGATCCATTGACTCGGCCAATAACGAGTAGAAAAGAGATCCTGGCGTGCAAAAAACATCAATAATTCCAAAATCGAAAAGTTTCTCCTCAAGATGCACCAATTCGTAAACAGTACATTTGTATCTATGAAATGCTGCTGTACTCCTAAAAACTTTCCCATGCTCAGGGTCATCCTAAGACCCTGTACATCCTGAACATCCTATAAGCATATTAATTGCTCATCTTTACTCATCTACACCTGTAAATCCCACTATTTGTTTTTTTTTCACCCAGAAGAGGATATTTCCTCTTTATGAACAGGTTTCTTGCAAGGTTTCTTTCCTTGCCACGCTTGTCTCAACAGGGATTTATGCTGCTACACCACAGAATCAAGCGAATCCTCTCATTAAAACCCGCACCTCTGAGTCCAAGGCTCCATCCTAGTGGAAGCGACGCAAGAAACAACCGACCCTGTATACTTCGCAACATGGCAATGCATTTCGAACAAGCGACGCAGCATAATAATAACTCCTGACTTCCTGTATATGGCAGATTTGCGTGTATATGAAGCCCCTTTAGTGTCGCTCTGCGGTTGCCATAGTTTCCAGCCCTGTGTGATAATTGGCTTAAGGAATGTGAAATCAACATGATGCTCATGCATGCCATTCTGAGTCTTCTAGACTCCATGTTATACCATGTTAATGAACTCCATTAAATGAATAACAGAATTAAAATGAGAAAAAGACCTGATGGATGGAAAGATTGGATGGATTTCTTAAAGGCTTATAATACTCATTATTATCTCATTTTACATAAAAAAAAATCTTGATGGCTTTAGTAAAAAAAAGTTAGTAGGGTAGTTAAGTTTAATCCTGTGTTTCGGATGTTTTAATGAGTATATGGATGGAGATAGCGGAAAGAGTCTGCTGCGTTACTTTGATCCGTTCATGGATTTGCAGATGAAAAGCTTTTAATTGGGTAAAAACGAGTGTTAACCTGCTCAGGGCTGAGGGTCGGATTAGTCGATCATCAAATAAATACTTAATGCATTCTGATTTTTCTTTTTAATAATATGAACTCTTGCTGCTTTTATAAACTAAAATGATTTGATCCATGATGGATATAATACACAACTTACTATAAAATAAAGCTGGATGATTAATATATATATGGTATGGTATTGTTAGCCAACAGTAACAGTAAGAGTGTAGTGAAGGTAAAGAAAGTTTCTGATAGGGTGATGAACATAAAGCTGAGAACAGAGTGGAGAAGGATGATCTGGTGTGGCGACCCCTAATGGGAGCAGCCGAAAGAAAAAGAAGAACATACAAATAAATAGTTTTAAAATAATATATTGTGATTTCTGGATTTTTTTTTTTTAGATTATGTCTCTCACAGTGAACATGCACCTACGATGACAATTTCAGACCCCTCCATGATTTCTAAGTGGGAGAACTTGCAAAATAGCAGGGTGTTCAAATACTTATTTTTCTCACTGTATATATATATATATATATATATATATACAACAGAAGAAGGTTTAAGAGGATTATACTATATTATATTATATTATATTATATTATATTATATATACAAGACTACAAACCTCAAATCACACACTCACACCAGCTATGTACAGTAATTCATTTATATTTTGTGAACTATACACTCTGCTTGCTCACACTTTTCAAAAAGCCTCCTTATTGCTGTGTTAGTTTTTCTAGTTTTGATTCATGTTCCATATCCCTGCTTTCCCCAAGTCAATTTTTTTTTATCACATAACCTGTATATTCTGGACTTCTTCTGCTTTGTCGGATTTGTCGTGTGGTCTTACATTACATGAAAGAGTAGCTTCTATAGCTTGTATACACAGATCAGGCATAACATTATGAGCGGTGAAATGAATAACACTGATTATCTCTTCATCGTGGCATCTGTTAGTGTGTAGGATGTATTAAGCAGCAAGTCAACATTTTGTCCTCGAAGTTGACGTGTTAAAAGCAGGAAAAATGGGCGAGCGTAAGGATTTGAGTGAGTTTGACGAGGGCCAAATTGTGATGTCTAGACGACTGGGTCAGAGCATCTCCAAAACTGCAGCTCTTGTGGGATTTTCCAGGTCTGCAGTGGTCTGTATCTATCAAAAGTGCTCCAAGGAAGGAACAGTGGTGAACCAGCCAAGGCTCATTGATCACGTGGGGAGCGAAGTCTTGCCCGTGTGATCCGATCCAACAGACGAGCTCCTGTAGCTCCCATTATTGAAGAAGTTTATGCTGGATGGGTCAGAACAGTTTTAGGAGCAAAAGAAGGACCAACACAATATTAGGCTGGTGGTCATAGTGTGATGCCTGATTAGTGTATGTTTTCTTTGTTTCTGGAGTCACAGTTTGGTGTCTGGCAAATTTCGGAACTGTGCATTAATGGCTAAATATAAATAGGCTGTCGGCATGACATCACAGCCTGGCACAGATTTTCAAATGGAAGAAGGCCTTTCTCAATCTCTACCATGTTTTTTTTCCATTCTCCTCTTAAAAAAAAGAAAGGAGCTACAGAGAGGGGGAGGAATAGAGAGAGAGAGGGAGAGGGAGGGAGAGGGAGGGAGAGAGAGAGAGAGAGAGAGAGAGAGAGAGAGAGAGATTGTGAATTGCTAGCGTGAAAGGACAGCCCACATACATGGAGAATTCACAACCAGGCAACTTGCGCTGACTAATTTAGACATCCATCCACGGGTTGCCTAGCAACACTTGGGGCTTGTTTCACGTTTTTTTCCGATTCTTGCACGTACAGCTGTTCGAACTGGGAGGCGAGAGGGTTAAAATTCTCCCGGAGACCTTTTCACACAGCCGCACGTTCCGTTGTTGCATCGCTCCTCAGCTGATTGCATCAGTGTGCAATCGACTTCTCATCACACCGTCGCGTGGACTGGTGACGAGGCGAACTTTAGCGAACTTCGGAGTTCATGCACTTCGACGACTTCTCCTAATTTGAGGAGGAATCTAGAACGTTCTCCTCGATGATCCTGAAACATGGCTCAGATCCCTGAGCATGTGTCTGTTACTGTTGAAGATTTAATACAAAAGGATGGAGAGAGAGAGAGAGAGAGAGAGAGAGAGAGAGAGAGAGAGAGAGAGAGAGAGAGAGAGGTGAAAGATAACAGGGAAGAAAGAGAGAAAGAAGATCAGGATAAAAGAGAGAGAAGTGAGAAAGAGTGACAGCAGAGAGATAATAGGAGAAAGCGAGAGATAACAAGGAGAGAGGGGGATAATAAAAGAGAGAGATTGGGTGAGAGTATGAGAGAGAGAGAAGAGATAGATAAAAGAAGAGAGAGAGTGCGATGTGAGAGAGTGATAACATGGAAAAGATAGAGATAAGAAAAAAACGAGAAAGGGGAGAGGGGGATAATAAAAGACAGAACAGAGAGAGAGGGATAAGAGAAGAAAGAGAAAACAGGGAAGAGAGAGCAAGAGAATATATAATATTAAAAAATAGTGAAAATAGTGATACAACAAAAAGTGAGAGAGAGAACAGAAAAAAAAGAGAGAGTCAGAAAGAGTGACAGGAGAACGCAAGAAATAACAGGAAAGTGAAAGGGAGAGGGGGATAATGAAAGAGAAAAAATAGAGAGAGAGAGGTAGACAAACAGAGAGAGATAGAGATAGAGAGAAATAACAGGAAAAAAGAAGTAACAGGGGAGAAAGAGAGCAGGGAAACAGAGAGAGAGATGAGGGAGGAGAAAAGGAGAGATAGAGTCAGTGCAAGAATGATATGTATTAACAGAGAAGGTGGAAAGAAAGGGACAAGAAAAAAAGAGGGAACGTATGCTTGAAAAAGAAAGACAATGAAGAGTAATGTAAAAAAGAATGGCGGTATAGGAATGAAAAAGAGATGGAAAGAGAGAAGAAGACAACAATGAATGGAAAGTGAAAAAAAAGATAGAGAGAATAAATGGAGAAAAGTATGACCATAAAGGAAAAGAAATAAACAATGATGAAATTATGGGAAACAAGTAGTGAAGAAAGAAGATGGAAGGATAGAATGAGAAAGAAAGGAGGATGTTGAAATGGGAAGATGGAAAATTTTAATGAGAACTAGTGGAAAAGTGAGTGAAAACAAAGAGTGACAGGCAGATAGAGAGAAAGGAGGAAAGAATGAGGGGTTGGTAGAGAAAGACGACTGGGGATAAAGTAAAAAAAGGTAATAAAAAAGACAAGAAGGAGAAGAGAGGATGGTGGGAGAATAGAAGAAGAAAGAAATGGGAAAGAAAAAGAGAATACAGGTAGGAGGTAGAAGGTGATGGAAAGAGAAGAAAAGAGAAAAGGAAGGAAGGAAAAGAATGTGAGATGAGAGTGATTTTAGAGATGCGGAATGAAAGAGAGGTGAAGCAGAGAAAAAGAAAAAAACAAAGGGAAGGAGAACGATAGAGGAAGGAGAGGTTAAAGCAAGAAAGAGAGAAAGAAAGAAAGAAAGAAAGAAAGAAAGAAAGAAAGAAAGAAAGAAAGAAAGAAAGAAAGAAGAGTAGAAACAAAAGAGAATGAGTGAAAGAGACAGAGGGAGAGGAGGAACCGATGGATGGATACACAGAAAAGGAGAATAAGAGAAAGGAGGTGAGGCGATGGAAAGAAGTAACAAAAGGAGAAATGAAGCAGAAGTAGAGGGGATGTTCAGAGATGCAGAAAGAGAGAAAGAGGTGACACAGCAAGAGGACAAAAAAACAGGGATAGAAAAAGAAGGAAAAAGGACAAACGATGTTAAGCAAGAACAAAAAAGAGTGGAAAGGAAGGAGAGGCAGAGAGAAGAACAATGACGAAAAATTAAACAGTGAAGTGAAAAAAAGGAAAGAGGAGAAGAGGGTGAAGATAGGACAAAGGACAGATGATGTTAAAAAAGAACACACGGCGCAAAGGAAGAGAGAAAAATAGAGAGGGTGAGAAAGAGAGAAAGACAAGTAGAAAAGTAGAGGAATGAGAACAGAGCAAGAGGTGAAGAGGAAAATGGAAAAAAAGTGAGAAAGACAAGAAGGAGGAGAGATGGAACAGAAAGAGGACAGGAGGGAGGGAGAACAAGAGTGTGAAAGAGAGAGAGGGAGGAAGGAAGAGAGAGAGGGAGGAAGGAAGGGAGGGAGGGAGGGAGAGAAGAGAGGGAGAGCTCAGATTAAACGTGTGATGCTTGTGCGCTCAGTTGCTTCCTCTCGGAGAATCACACAAGGCAGGATGTGTGGAGGGCCGAGCGTGTGCAGTGATCTCCCTCTCCCTCCGTGTCTCCATCGTCCCTTGTTTATCCCTCGTTCACCTCGGGAACCTCGGGCCCGGAACGCTTTCCTCCAGTCGGCGTGAAACACCAGCAGGAGACATGAAGTCCATCTTGAGCGCTCTGAAGAAAGAAGGTGAGAGGACGCCGCTGCTGGGGGTCGAGTTTCTCAGAAGCAGAACTTTTTTTTTTTTCCTGGAGATTTTCGGATACGGATATCAAACTTTGTTCTGAGCTGGAGGTTAATTGTTTCTGTGTGTGTGTGTGTGTGTGTGTGTGTGTACGTGTGTGAGCACTGATGTGATAGCGTCTCGTTCTCGTTCTCTTCTAACGTTGATTGCGTCGCGTCGCTGTTCTGGGGGTTTAATTAGAGCCTCGAGAGGCTACAAATGAAATAATCGGCACTTGACGGGAAAAGTGTCGCTTGCACCGTGACCTCGTTTCCTGATCTCAGATTGCATTTCGGAGCCAGTTCTCAGCAGCATGGATCATTATTACACTTTTTAATGGTTTATGTTATGAATGTGTATCTGATCGTTTTTATCTTTGCATCTCCAGAGCTCACATATACAGTCTTTTCATATGCAGAATGGATAGTTTTTTTTTGTTTGTTTTTTTACATCTCAATGGCACTTTGGGAAAAATAATATCTAAATAAAAATTCCTCAGTACGATAAACAGCATTAATATTTGCATCTAAAGGACTTAATTAGCTCAAAAGGATATGAGGGCATATACAATTTATTTATTTATTCATTCATTCATACATTCATTTATTTATTGATAAGTTTATTTTGCAGAAGCACCTTTAAGACCGTTAGAAAAAAAAAAGGTACCCAATAAAATGTAAAAAAAATAATAATTTTGTCTTAAATACCGTGTATAAAACATCTCACAAAAGTGAGTACATCTCTCATATTTCACCAACGATCTTCTGAGACAATACTATAGAAATAAACCTGATAAATTTTACAGTAGTCAATGTGCAGCTCGTACAGAAGTACAGATTTACTGTCCTCTAAAAATAACTCAACATACAGCAATTATTGTCTAAATAACTGGCAACAAAAGTGAGTACACCCTCAGTGAACATGTCAAAACTGCATCCAAAGTGTCAGTATTTTGTGTGAGCACCATTGTTATGTAGCACTGCCTTAATCCTCCTGGGTATGGAATTCACCAAAGCTGCACAGGTTGTTCCTGGGATCCTCTTCCACTCCTCCATAATGACATCACAGAGCTGCTGGATGTTAGACACATGGCGCTTCTCTACCTTCTGCTTGAGGATCCCCAGGTGCTCAATAGAGTTCAGGTCTGGAGACATACTTGGCCACTCCATCACGTCCAAAATCCTAGCTCTAGCTAGACCACTCATGCTCTCATTCTAAAAAGTTATAATTACCATGATTACCACAAAAAAACCCAAAGGGGATTTGTTTGCCCATGACCTGAGGCGTCCTATATTAACATAGATTCATAGCTTTAATCATGAATATGATGACATTTCTGCGTCAGAAGACCGATGGAAGGAGTCTCCAGTGTCAGTGCTGTGTAACAGTAAAAACCTTTGGGTAGTTTGGCGTTTGGGTTTGTTAGTTTCTCAGTCATGTGAACAACTTAAATTCGTTTCATTAAAGAGGAGAAAACCAGATGTTTAAACGGACAAACTTGGTTCGCAGACGTCCCACAGCATTTGATTGTTATTAAGTTAATCTGGTATTGTGAGATATGAAAGGATAGATGGTGTGCTTTGGTTTTCTACAATGGTGTTTCATTCTTTGTTGTAACATTCTATTATCAACAATATAGAGCCATGTTTCTCCCAGCCTGGTCAGGGGCCTACGTTATTATTATCATTTTTTTTTATTCGCTTCAACTTATTTACATTTACAGCATTTGGCAGATGCTCTTATCCAGAACAACTAACATTTATCTTATTCGTACAACTGAGCAGCTATGGGGTTAAGTGTCTGGCTTTGGGGTGGGATTTGAACTCACGGCCTTCGTATCCAAAGTCCAATGCTTTAACCACTAAGTTACTACCTCCTCCATTTAGAAAGCGTCCTTATCCAAAGCGACGTACAAAAGTGCTTTAAAGTCTCTATGAATGAATAAATCAACGCTAGTTCACTAGCGTGCACACTAATACTATCAGCATAAACTCTGGTTTGTGGAATTATAGCACACTTTTTTTACTTAAAGGTATATAAAAAAGCAGGGAAAAATAAGTGCTAGTTCAAGTGCTTCAGGATGAGGTAGGTCTTCACCGGTCGTTTGAAGATAGGCAGGGACTTAGCTGTTCATTCCACCACCTCATTACCAGAGCAGAAAAGAGTCTGGATGTATACTTATCTCTTACCCTGAGAGATGGTGGGACCAATCCAGTTTATCCCTAATGGCTGAGCCAGAGGCAACAGTGGCACTGGAAATATATCAGAAATTTTATATGAAGAAAAAACATTGAGAGAAAACAGACTCTTAAAGGAAACCAATGATCATCTATAGGCAAAAAGTTATCGTACAGATCAAGTAATGGTCTGGTGTGTTTTTATGTCATTTATTTCACAAATAAATCCATTCAATTGAAATTGTAAAAAAAAAAAAAAAAAAAGTCCTTTGAATAAAGTAGCAATGCTGCTACGTGTTAACTGTCTGCTAGTTATTCTCAACGTTAGAGTATCCATTTTGGAGTCAGGTGCCTCACCATAGCAACAGCTAATTTCCACATTCACGGAGATAAAGAATCTCCTAAGCCGTCATCTGGTAATGACCGTAATTATAACAGACATGAAGTTGCGGCTTCCTCAGCTTTACTGTTTCAGAAATGTTCAGAGCTGACCAATGGAAAACGTTATTGGGAGATTGTTTTTGACACCAGATTACAAGACGAGCTCCTGGTGTCCACAATAACAAGCAGAACATTTCCGGGAGCATCACGTTAATAACAAAACACCAGGCACTTCCTCTTGATTACAGAGTTTTAGCATCTACGAGTCGTAATGCTGAGTTCCAGCATGGCATTAGCAGGCGAATGACGAGGCTGAGTCCTCAAGCTGTTTTCCTAACACTGTGTTTGTGTCTGGTTTTTTTCTTTTTGGTTTGTTTATTAAAAACAAGTTTACATTCATTTACGTTCAAGCTCAACAGACGAAAGCATTCAGAACATAAAAAAAACAACGAGCGCCATGCTGTGTATTAGCACCACTATGGAGTATCAGGGTGGTATTTTTAACCTCATCGTGTAGCTCAGCGTGACTATGGAACCGAGCAGCCTGTACACCAAGACCTCGATTGGCCCGATGTTCTCAAAGTTCTTCCGTGGTCTGCTTCAGTGTCGCGACAGTAGTAATAAATATAAATATATATTTTTCACACAGCCGAGGACTGAGGTGGAAAAAAAACATCTCAATCGGATTTCTGATATCACTGGAGTGTAGTTTGGTCAGACTGCTGGGTTTAAAAAAAAGAAAAAAAACGACTCGGACCGACTTTGTGACGAAATGGATTAAATCACAGTACAGGACTCAAACATGAACATATCATTCTGAGATCTTACCAGTTTATTTTATTTCTTTTAATTTCATTAAAATAATTTTTTTATCGTATTCCATTGTAAATTCAATTGTACATTAGAATTGGTATTTTCTTTTTATGCCATTTTATGTCAAGGATCAGTTGTTAAATCGTCACATAATGTAGTACTTGGGTATGGTTATGTATGTGCTGAATACAATTTATAGCTATATATGGCATTTGGTAGATGCGCTTATATAAAGCAATTTAGATTTATTTCATTTATACAACTGAGCAATTGAGTTGGTAGGTAAGGGCTTTGCTCAAGGGCCCAGCTTCATAGTGCTGGGATTTGAACTCACATTAAAGCTGGACTCAGAAGGCCAGCATCGTAACCACTGAACTACCACTTGCTAAATCTGAAATCTGAATTGATAACTTGGTGTTTATAGTAAAAAAAAAAAGCTAATTTTCTTTAACTTTGCAAAAAAAATAAATAAAAAGGTGACTATTTGAAACTAACAAAAAATTGATCTGTAGCTACTGTGGCAAGGAAAAACTCCCTGAGAGGGCATGTGGAAGAAACCTAAAAAGGAACCAGACTCAAGAGGGAACCCGTCCTCATCTGTGTGGCACATGTTCATTTATCACAGTTAAATGTTGTTGAGGTGTGCAGTGATCAAATGCAACCTGTAGTCCTGAATCATTGTATCAGACTGTTGACATTTACTACAGTCCAAATACATCCTCAAAGCAATAATGTATAATGTTCACCTCCAATTGGAATTTCAGAGAATAAAACCGTCGTTATCATATTTCTACCATTGAGGGACCACTGACCTACGATGTAGAAGTGATCGGAAATTATTTTATTTTACGCTGTACGCTGGGTAATGTTTTCAGCTTCAGACAGCACTGTAAGATGTTGAGTTTGACATGTTAAATTCCGCACATTTAATATTAGTTTTGAGCTGTAATAAAAGTCCAAACAGCTCAATAAAACACTAAGCTTGTTAGATACACTACAAGGACCAAGGTTTGAGGACACCTGACCGTTAGATTAGTATGTGCATTTTGAACATCTCATTTCACATTTTATTTCCGATTGCATGTTATAATAACCTTCACTTTTCTGGAAAGATGTTTCATTAGATTTTAAAGTGTGAAGATTTGTGCTCATTCAGCCACAGAGGTGTTCATAAAGTCAGGTACTGATTCAAAAGTTAGCATCGAAACTGTGTAAGGAATATCTTCTCAAAGCTGGTATTGTGCACAGGAGCATGGTCCTGTTAGAACAGGTTTGGGTGTCTCCAGGTTTGTGATAACAGTTTGTGAAAGAATCGCATATAGTTGGAAAAGTCCCCAGTGTTCCATTACCTTTGTCTATTTAGTGTAATATTTCACTTTTATTAATACTGTATGTTATAGTTTCTATAGTAAATGCACAAATTGTGGGTTCTCGGTGCAGCGGAGGAAAAATTGGGTTTGCAGTATATTCTGTGAATAGGTGTGCCACATTGCATGTAGTGTATTTATTCTTGTATTCACTCCACTTTTTGGGGGAGGGGGAGGGGGGCACCAACCATGATCTTGCATACCTCTCAGCAAATGTTAAAATGCCATGCGTGTGTGTGTTTTATATCCTAACAAATTCATAGAAGAGAAAGAACATAAAGCTACTAAGAATGACTGATTATAGATTTTATGAAAAGGTATAACGGGAATAATTTGTCTTCAAGGGCAATAATTGTAACTATAAATGAATCAAAAATGGTACGCAGTAAATAAAAAGCAAATCTTAGTGTCTCTTCATTAACAGTTGTAGGTTGTATTGCTTATATACATTGTATTTAGTAACACTTAATTTCTCCTTCATAAATAACAAACCCCTTTTCTCTTTACTCAGTGCCCTTCCGAGAGGCTCCGACAGCAGTGGTGGTGAGCTCGGGCAGGAGCAGGCCTCAGCAGCCTCAAGCAGGCTGCAGCACTCTGGCCGCACCTCGTGTGCTCCTGCGGTCGAACAGCGACAACAACCTGAACGTTAACAAGCTCTCTGCGCCACACACGCCCTCGCGCTCGCCCTCGCCCCTGCGCAGCCTGTCACCCCGCAGGCCCCAGCAGATGCAGAACAGCTCCAATGGCACGGTAAAGAGCATGGGCCGGGGGGCCAGGCACCCCCCGCGCAGCCGCTCACCCTCGCTGGGCCGCCTGGGGGACAGCGACGCCCGCAGACATCCGCCCCAGCGCCACAGCAGGTCAGTGCGATCGCATTTTCTTCCCAATCGCACGCCTGACACGAGTTTTGATTAGGATAAATGCGGCATTTTGTCGACTCAAGTACGGTAATTTCTTCCCACTTAAACACTCCAATTCAGCGCATGAAAAGCTCAGCAGGTAGCTGATGAGGTGAACCATGGGATGTTAGAGCCGAGTAAAGTTCACGCTGTGCATCCTCATCATTGTGGAGCCACATGTCTGTAACTGCGAGAGCTTGGATTTCCAATCGGTGTGTTGATGTAGCTCAGATAGCATCCCTTTTCAAATTCTTTGACAGGAGGGCTATTATCGTTTTCTGAATTATACAGCTTTAAATGGCTGGACGGCTTTTGAAAAGCCTTAAAAAAAAACGGTCTGCAAACAGAAATCTTTTTTTCCATCCCTGTGTGGGGGTGATACCTTCTCCTTGTTCGATTGCATCTTCTTGCTACACAGATCACTAAGAGAACTTTGAATGAAAGCACCAGAAATACTAAGGCAGATTCAAACAGCCTCACACAGCCACACATCTCTAATCATTTCTTAGCACCACGAGTCCTTATTTTGATATTGATCAAAATCATTACGGTGTGTTCATGGTCAAACTCATTGGCGGATGCGGTGCTCGATGCTAAGTTCTCTCAGATCTCGGGACGTTACGCGTTCTTCCACCAAACCCTGGATAGTATCGATCAGCAACTGTGGAATTATACTTCGAAGGGCATTGACTCCATGCCTGTCAACATCTTGAACACAAATAAATCCTGTTTGACACTGTACAAATGCAGCCAGGTTCTTACTTTTCACTCTGAGAACAAATGAAAAAAACGATCAAGTCTGAAGTCTGTAACAGATTCTGGGATAAACATTCTCCCTGGCAGATTATACAACAAATATTTTCTAATTCTGACATTCTGCCTGTTCTGAGTTCATGCAGAAAACAGGGTACATACACTATATGGAGAAACGTTTGTGGACTGCTGACCATACAATTTATACATACATTTTGAACATCCCATGTCACATTTAGTCTCCATGTGCTTTTATAATCACCTCCACTCTTCTAGAAAAATGTTCCACTAGATTTTGTGGAGATTTGTGCTTATTCAGCCACAAGGATGTTACTAAAGTCAGATGTACAGTAGGGTGAGGAGTCCTGGGGTGCAGTCAGGTATCCAATTTATTCCAAAGATATTTAGTAGGGTTGGGGTCAAAGCTCTATGTTAAACTAGTAACAATCTTTCATTCCAAACCATTTAAAACCATCTTTATTGAACTTGCACATTGTGTGAAGGTTTGGGTCTTCTAGGTCAAGTGAATGGAAAATGTAATGCTACTGTATCCAAAGATACAATTGTGTACCTTTAACTCTGTGGTAACAGTTTGGATACAAGGTTAACATTTGTCCCAGTCGAAGTAGAAGACATATCAGTACTTCTGGTTTACTTCCCTGACCATACTGTTTGTTGGACAGGTCTTAGTTTTAGACATATTTTTTTTGCCCAAATGTGTTCATTCTTTGTAAAACCATCTAGTAGCATCATAGCCACATACTGTAGATATTAGTTCCATAATCCTTCCTGGGTGACAAAGCTTTGTTTGATTTTTGCTTCATTTTCCTTCTGTTGGAAAAGTAACACGTTGCCATGCTTCCGGATGTTCAGGTGCCACAGCTCTGTTTAAACCGATAGAGGACAGCATGTGGCAGAGACCGCAGGAGGTGCCATAATCAGTATATTGCACATCAATGGCCGTGTCCTAGTTAGGAAAAGGAAACAAGATGACTTAATGGCATTAATGTAGTAGTGTTTAGTGATAGGGTGCATTCATGCATTAGCAGAAAGTTTCGGCCATACTTGTTAATTTTTAATTTTCAGACATGTGACTCACTGGGGTCCATGTACATTGGGTTCATAGGTTCATTGGGTTTATTGAGTTCATAGTGTACCTTCAAAAGGTACACTGACACCGGGGACATGAAATGGTGGATTTCTGGTAACTTTAGAACAATCATGGCTTAGATGAAATGGTAAGAAAAGTGGTAGCAGAGTGGGGGAAGTGGATAAGATAAGATTTCAGACTTCAGCTTGGAAGGCCATGGGTTCAAATCCCAGTAACACCACCATCCTTAAGGAAGGCCCTTAACCCTCAATTGTTTAGCTGTAATTTAGATAAATGTAAGTCGCTCTGGATTAGGGTTTGTTAAATGCTATAAATATAGATGATTGATTTACAACTAGTATGTTACATAATAGTTGTATCTATTACGTAATTTAATTTATCGATAATTTCACCTAAACTATGGTATTCTTGTTTTAAAAAATTCAAGTTTCATGATGAAATAACAATTTTCTTGATCTAAATGTAAATTAGTTTATAGCTTTTTACCCTCTTATTGTGCATTTGAGTTATTTGGGTTTGTGGGACAACCCACATATAAAATAACTCGATAAACCGACTTCATACAACATTCTGGTTTCACTCCCAAGAAGTTCATATGGATCACTACATGATTTTTGAACATCAACAAGAGAGTGAAATGACATGGGAGTCCCACACGTGTTCTCCTTTTATAGTGTTATGCGCTGCAGAAAACTATCGGACACTGATTGCAGAACGACCCGTCCCTGCCCTGCCCTGCCCTGCTAATTTTTAAACACCTCAGAATGTCTTGATTTAAGCCCTGAGTTTTTCCTGGGAAGACTGGTTTATCAAAGGGGGGTATTTAAGCCTCTGGGTTACTTTTCGGAAAGGGGTGCAATTTCCGGTATCACCACGCAGCCGCCCTTAAGCAAGGCCCTTAAACCTCTGTTCTCCAGGGATGCTGTAACATGGCTGACCCTGTGCTCTGACCCCAGCTTCCTACATCTCTGGGATGTGTGTAGAAAAAACAATTTGCCTGTGGAATCAATAAAGCATTCTGAAAAAAATATTTACATTTAAAAAAAGGATAAACCAAAATTAAGACCAGAGAGCTGTTTATGGGACAGGTAAGCAATGTTGATCACTATCTCAAATCAGTAGACTGTACAGCATGTACTTTTAACTCCTGGCACAAAAACCTGAATGTCTGTGTAACCTCATTTGCAGTAGGTGCTGTAGAAAAAAAAAACTCTGTAAAGTGAAACACTTTTGAATGTTAAAGTTAGTTTATAAAAAAGTACAAAAATTTGATTATTGGGGGAAAAACATAAAGCACAGAAACACTAGATGAAAAACGTGAACTTTTGCAGACTTGCATCAGTATATACAGTACAGTAAACCTCTATGCTAACATTCTAAAGACTATTTAGCTGAAACCAGTATAATATATTTTGATGAACATGAACATAAACAACTGATAATGAAGGAAACAGCAGACACTTGTACACAATCGATTAAATTAAACATACAGTATGTATAGAAAAATGAGATAGTAAGTAAAAAAAAAAAAACGTTTTTCACATTATTTATGTTTTAAGCAACTAATAGGACTACAAATATGTTCATATATTAGCTATCATTATATATATACAGTATGTTCATATAGTGTATGTCCATATATCAGATTTGGACCGAATCAGTAAAAATGGAAGTACAAATTGCAGTAGGAATATTTTGATGTGGCAAAAGAACAAATTGTATGGAATGTAATGATGTATGACAACAACAAAACCTAAAACAGTAACATTAACAATATAACAATAAAAGGTATGCAAATGCAGAATGAACATGAGAATGACTGGAAAAGAAAACTGAGCTTAAGAGACTCCGCCCATCCGTACTGTCTGTCACTGCCGTAGAGAAAGGAGACACGGATTTGAGATTTTGCCCATTAAATGGATTAGAACAGGAAATTGGAGTGAACAGAGCACCTGATCTGCTTGGCACAAGGGAAATACAGTTCTGGTGTACAGAGGGTGCCAACATTTAACACAAAACTGGAAAAAGAAGGTGGTCACGGCGAGGTAGATAGGAGCATCAGTGTGCATGTGCCGATGAGAGGAAAAGCGAGGGAGGAGGAAGTGTGTGTATTTGTGCATGTGTGACAGCAACAGCCTTGTTGACAGCATCCTTGTATGTATGTGTGTGAAAGAGCAAGTGTGCGTGTGTGTGTGTGTGTGTGTGTGTGTGTGTTTGTGTGTATGGGTTTGTATGGAAGTGTGCCCGGGGGTGTGCGAATCTTGTCACACGTCGGCAGTTCAGATGAGCGGGTGGCCTACTGTAAGTGGGCCACGCCAATTACTCACTGCCATGGCAAAAAAACATCTAATGAGATTTTAAAAGGGAAAAATGAAACTCCTCTGGTATGTGACCCTGTTCTCCTCACACACACTCGTCGGTTCAGTGCTCTCCGGGCTCAAATATGGCTTCACTCCAACATGGCTTCTTCTTCTTTAGTGTAAGATGTGTCTGTCTGGGACTAGGTTTTCGCATCACAATCTTTTAGTGATGCTCTCCTTAATCCCAAAACGCTCAGAGTTTTAATCAGAGGCAGTTTTACAGCTTTCCACGATTTCTTTTACTCGTCACACTGTATAAAATCATTCCAATGAATCCTGACACTGTAAAAAAAAAATTGTAAATCATTATTTCTTATATAAATAAATAATATCCGAAGTAAATGCATGATTTAAGAACATACAAGATAGAAACAAGTTAAAAGATCTGTCAGTGCAGTAAGATCATTACACTTGGTAAGACTTCTTGTGATAAGAAAACATATTTAGGCTTTCGAAAAGAGCAAAATATCTTAAAACAAGCATTCAAATACTAATTCCAACAGTCGATTTAGTCTGTTTAAGCTAAAATTAGCTTGCTAACTTATTTTTTATAAACAATTAGCTTTTGTTCATTTGTGTGCAAAGACCTTAAAATCAGAGCTACTAAACAAAAAACACCCTCTTAAATTAAAGATTTGTCATCATTATAGATTCTATCTTAAAATAAGACAAAGCATTTAAACTAGAAATAAGATTACTTTTAAAATCAAGATCATACAAACATGCTTATTGTCAACAATGATTTATTCAAATGACACAGTAGTTATGCACATATCTCACTTTTCGTGCTACGACACTTTAGACACTGGACTCGCACAGTGCACTTTACATTTCATATTTTTTCTACCACACCATTCCGCACACGGACACTTTACACCACTCCATACCGCACACGGACACTTTATGGACACTTTACACCACTCCATACTGCACACAGTCACTTATGGACACTTTACACCACACCATACCGCACACTGACACTTTATGGACACTTTAAACCACACCATACTGCACACGGTCACTTTATGGACACTTTACACCACACCATACCGCACACGGACACTTTATGGACACTTTACACCACACCATACCCCACATGGACACTTTATGGACACTTTACACCACTCCATACTGCACACGGACACTTTATGGACACTTTACACCACACCATACCGCACACGGACACTTTATGGACACTTTACACCACACCATACTGCACACGGTCACTTATGGACACTTTACACCACACCATACCGCACACGGACACTTTATGGACACTTTACACCACACCATACCCCACACGAACACTTTATGGACACTTTACACCACTCCATACTGCACACAGTCACTTATGGACACTTTACACCACACCATACCGCACACTGACACTTTATGGACACTTTACACCACACCATACCCCACACGAACACTTTATGGACACTTTACACCACTCCATACTGCACACAGTCACTTATGGACACTTTACACCACACCATACCGCACACTGACACTTTATGGACACTTTACACCACACCATACTGCACACGGTCACTTATGGACACTTTACACCACACCATACCGCACACGGACACTTTATGAACACTTTACACCACACCATACCCCACACGAACACTTTATGGACACTTTACACCACTCCATACTGCACACAGTCACTTATGGACACTTTACACCACACCATACCGCACACTGACACTTTATGGACACTTTACACCACACCATACTGCACACGGTCACTTATGGACACTTTACACCACACCATACCGCACACGGACACTTTATGGACACTTTACACCACACCATACCCCACACGGACACTTTATGGACACTTTACACCACTCCATACTGCACACGGACACTTTATGGACACTTTACACCACACCATACTGCACACGGACACTTTATGGACACTTTACACCACTCCATACTGCACACAGTCACTTATGGACACTTTACACCACACCATACCGCACACTGACACTTTATGGACACTTTACACCACACCATACTGCACACGGTCACTTATGGACACTTTACACCACACCATACCGCACACGGACACTTTATGGACACTTTACACCACACCATACTGCACACGGACAATTTATGGACACTTTACACCACTCCATACTGCACACGGACACTTTATGGACACTTTACACCACACCATACCGCACACGGACACTTTATGGACACTTTACACCACACCATACTGCACACGGACACTTTATGGACACTTTACACCACACCATACCCCACACGGACACTTTATGGACACTTTACACCACACCATACTGCACACGGACACTTTATGGACACTTTACACCACTCCATACCCCACACGGACACTTTATGGACACTTTACACCACACCATACCCCACACGGACACTTTATGGACACTTTACACCACACCATACTGCACACGGACACTTTATGGACACTTTACACCACACCATACCCCACACGGACACTTTATGGACACTTTACACCACACCATACCCCACACGGACACTTTATAGACACTTTACACCACACCATACCCCACACGGACACTTTATGGACACTTTACACCACACCATACCGCACACGGACACTTTATGTACAATCAAAAACCATGCTTAAATTGTTTACTGTTGTTAACTGTTTAACTGCTCACAGCCATAAGCATTTTTTTTGTATATATATATATATATATATATATATATATATATATATATATATATATATATATATATATATATATATATATATATTCTTATTTTTATATAGTTTTTATACTTTATTTATCTGCTTTCTTTTTATTTTATTTTTTTTATTTTATTTTTTTTACCCTATTTTATTCCCTCATGCCAGGCCGTCGTAAAAAGCATTTCACTGCATGGTGTACCCTGTATGTATGTGTATGGGACAAATAAAATTTGATTTGATTTGATTTGATTTGATTTGATTTGAATGATGAAAAAACAAAGCAAAATCATTACTTGCTGCTTCTTAAACTACTAAGACTTATTGCAGCATAAAACATTATTGAATGTATTTCATCATTACTAAACACTGCAAGATATTTAACATGAGAAACTGAAATCAAACTACAGAACAACAATTTAGTAAAAAGCCATACGTTCCAAAAAAACAAAGTTCCAAAAAATACTGCAGGCTTTTATATATTTATTAGGTTGTGAATAAATGAGTTGGTGTAAACATAAAACAAGTTTTTGGAAAAAATAATAGTAATGAACAAGTTCTAAGTGTGATTATTGAGCTTTTTTTACTGGCTCAGGTTTACTCTGGGTTACCATGGTTAAAAAGCGCCTGAGTTCATTGGCTATCTTTAGCAATACCGAATAGACATGAAAATTAGACATGAGTGAATGTATTTACACGAAACGTGATGTTTATCTAAAAAAAATCCAATTATTTCAGCAAAACGTTCATATGGCGCTCATTTCCTGTCAATTTACACATTTAAATAGACTTTGTGGCACATATGAAATTAGCTATTAGCAACCATAAGCAACTATTTTGTAAAGTTCACATTCATATTCATATTAGTCATTAAAAAAAGAAAATGTTAATGTGAGTCTACAGACACCACATTTAAAAAGTGCTTTTTCACCAGTTGTCATTTTGTTCATTTTTAGCTCATAATGAGTATTGCTGTTTTTTGTTTGATTGTGGGCGTGGCTAAATGTAAAACAGCCGTCCTGCCGTTACGCTTAGTCTTTTTCATGAATGCTTGAATATACTGTTGATCATCCATCTTGACTGCAAGCAGAAGTTTTGGACTGGAATTTTGATTTTGTAAATAATGAAGTATATGCGTTTTACAATCGACGTTCAATCATTTACTTATAGATCCTTCCTCGTTTATGTGTCAATTTAATTCAAGTTTATTTTTATAGCGCTTTTACAATAGTCATTGTTTTAAAGTGGCTTTACAGAATGGAAGAATTATAGATTTTTATCCATGTAGCAAGGAAAAACTACCTTAGATGGTTAGATGGTGTTGAGCTTTTTTTTACTGGGAAACTTTAAAACCAAATATTACATCTAAAATAAAGTCTTCAAAGATACAAGGCCTCAAATAATGTTTCTGACGGTACTATAATTAAGCTCAATTTGCAGGTAAAATAACTAACTTTAAACTTCACTAAGAAAAAAATCTTAATTTAATGCAGTTTGCTCCTGCACAGTGTTTTATTCTAAAAATGAGATCATAAGATTTTTATTGCCAGAAATAAAATCTAAATCTTGACTAGATGAGAAGTTTTTGCAACGGAGCTGAAGTCTATAACAGCGCAATGACATGCTCTCAGATTATACCACGAAGAATAACTATAATTAGGATTATCTGCAACATCTGGTGCCTCTAAACCCCTGGTGCTTGTGAATTGTTTGTGCTGCAGACAAAACGTCACATTAACTTACACAATATGAACAAAAGATTGTGGACACCTCACCATAAGATTAGTATGTGCGGCTTTTCGAGCATCTCGTTCCACATTTACTTCTCATTTTCCCTTAAAATAAACTCCACCCTTTCGGAAAGTTGTTTGTTGGAGTGTCCTTGTGGAGATTTGTGTGAATTTAGCAACAAGGGTGTTCGAAAAATCAGGTACTGATTTAGGTGAGGGGGTGCAGTCAGCTTTTACATTCATCCCAAAGCTCTATAGCAGGAGATGTTCCATATCTTCCAACCCATTTAAAGCATATCTTCATGGAGTTGCCTTTGTGTGCATGGCCATTGTGATGCTGGAACAAGTTTGGGTCTCCTAGTTCAAATGAAGGGAAAATTGAATGCTATCGCACCCAAATACATTCTACACAATACACACGGCTGAATGAAAGGATTGATCAGTGAGGCACACTGGGAAATGTTGATTTCAAGTAAGCTAGTGTGTGGAGAAAAGACATTCGGTCTTTGATGATGAGGTTCCCTTTCTCGCAAGGTTTCTTCCTCACGCCATCATGAAGGTTTTCCTTGCTACAGTCATTATTTACATTTACATTTACGGATTTTAGCAGACGTCCTTGTCCAGAGCGACGTACAAAAGTGCTTTGAGTCTCTAGTAATGAATAAATCTACACTGGTATGCAAAATTACAAACTTAATATAAATATAAGCCTTGAATTCTACAAACTTGGAAAGTGCTAATTTAAGTGTTTCAGGAAGAGGAAGGTCTTCAATCGTCGCTTGAAGGTAGTCAGGGACTCCGCTGTACCGACATCTAGGGGAAGTTCATTCCACCACCTCGGTGCCAGAACAGAGAAGAGCCTTGAAGTATAGTATGAAGTATATCATCACTGGCTCACTCATTAGGGACAAACTTACAATTATAAGGATTAAACTTATACGTTCTTTTAGAACCGCTTTACCTCTGTAAATCTGCTTTGAGACAATGTGCATTGTTAAAAGCACTGAATTGAATTAAATTGAACAGTTTATGGAGCTATTTAACGATTATACCATTTAATTCACCTATTATTTGGCTTAAATGATATAAAAGGTCCACATGCTCCTATCTATTGTGTTACTATAGAATAGCATTTCAGAACGCTTGCGTTAGCATACACCCGTGAGCCTGAACTACTCAAAAATCTGCTGATAACAAAATGAAATGAGGTAAAAGTGAATTAAATAAGGCTGTGTTATTATTTTGTATTATTATTATTATGCTTATTATTACCGAAATTAAAAAATAAAGCCTCTGGTCACATATTCTGTGGCATCTGGCACCCATATGATACTGAATTCTCCAAGCTGCTCTCAGATAAGCGTATAAAAAGTGTGACTTTTGACACATTTTGCCAGTGTGCTAAGTCTGGCATCCATGAAAAAAAAAAAAGCCTTGTGAATATGGTTGTGGCCTCCATAGCTATGTGTGCTGCTTGATGGGGATCTGTCCCTGGTTACAGCAGCAGTTGCTATGGCTGTGACCGTATGGTGTGTGTGTGTGTGTGTGTGTGTGTGTGTGTGTGTGTGTGTGTGTGTGTGTGTGTGTTCTGTGGTGAATTAGATAATGTGCCTGCTCTTCAGAGGCTCAGAGGGAAAGTGAGGCAGCTGCAGTCAGTTCTGATGTCATTGGGTAATTGCAGGTTTGGTGGACGTCTGTGATGGCTGGAGAAAGAAGGAACAGAGGAATGCGCTTCTCTTCTACACTGTCTCAAGCGCTGCGGCCCGATGTGCAGTATTAAGTGCTAGCGGTTAGGATTAGGTAATCTATGCACTTGTTTGTGGCTATGGCATGAAACCGTATAGCATCGTTTTTAACTCTATATTACTACTACTTTTAGATATTGTCAGCTTACGCTCGGTACTAAGGGACTTTTCTGGCTCAGGTTTACTCTCGGTTACCATGGTTGCCTTGAAAGCGTTCATTCATGCTATCTTTAGCATTATCAAATGGACTGATATTTAAATGAAAATGAGACATTATTTCAGCATAACGTTCATATGGCGCTCATTTCCTGTCAATTTACACATTTAAATAGACTTAGTGGAACATGGGAAATTATGGGAAACTTTTCGTTCACATTAATATTCATATTAGTGACTTAAAAGAAATCTATACATGAGGACAGATAAAAAAAAAAAAATGGCACGTTATAAAAGAAGAAAATGTTAATGTGAGTCTACAGACACCACATTTATAAAGTGCTTTTTCACCAGATGTCATTTTTTTATATTTAGCTCATAATTGCCTTTTTTGGGATTGTGGGCGTGGCTAAATGTAGAACGGCCGTCGTGTGATTACGCTTAGTATTTTCATGAATGGTTGAATATACTGTTGATCATCCATCTTGACTGCAAGCAAAAATATTGGACAGGGATTTTGATTTTGTGAATAATTAAGCATCTGCGTTTTACAATCCATGTTCAATCATTTACTTATGGATCCTTCCTTCCGTCAATTTAATTCAAGTTTATTTTTATAGCGCTTTTACAATGGACTTTTTCTCTAAGTGGCTTTACAGAATGTAAGAATTATAGAACAAGAAATAAGGGTATTTATCCATGTGGCGAAAGAAAACTACCATAGATGGTAAGAGAAAGAAACCATGAGAGGAATCAGACTCAAAAGGGGGAACCCATCCTCTTTTGGGTGACACCAAGAGTGTGAATATAAGCCATAGAAAACATAGGAGAGCGAGAAAGATCATGTGCACAGGAGTTTGTGATAATGAGTAATGTCCTTTCTCCAGTCTTTTCAGTTGGAGTTGTGGAACCAGGTGCTCCTGAGCAACTAAGCTTTTTCTGCCAAAACAGTCATGACCCATTGAGCCTTAACACCATTAACTTTTTCAGCAATTTGAGCTACAGGAGCTCATCTGTTGGATTGGACCACACGGACCAGCCTTCACTCCCCACATGCATCAGTGAGCTTTGGCCACACATGACCCTGTCGCTGGTTTACCACTGTTCCCTCCTTGGACCGCTTTTGAAAGACTGACCACTAAAAGATATGAACCACTTTTAGATACTGACCCCTGCAGACCAGGAAAACAGCCCACAAGAGCTGCAGTTTTGGAGATGCTGTGACCCAGTCGTCTAGCCGTCACAATTTGGCCCTTTTCAAACTCACTCGAATCTTTACGCTCGCCCATTTTTCCTGCTTCTAACACATCAAATTTGAGGACAAAATGTTCACTTGCTGCCTGATTTATCCTAAACAATAACATGTGCCATGATGAAGAGATAATCAGTGTTATTCACTACGGTCATAATGTTCAAATATCATTATGTAATGCCTGATCAGTGTATTCAGTTCAGTAGTCATAACGTCTCGCCAATTCTATTGTAATGATTATGTTTGGCACATTGTTATTATGCTATATTATGCTGAGATCACATTTGATTGGCTAGTTATCTTCGATTGCCTGACTGTTGCAGGATTCTCCTTTCACAGATTTTCTTTCTCTCCCTCCCGCTCTAAATTTAAAACCATATTTAAAAACATGGCCTTAATCTTTGTAGCAGCTGTTATATTCAGTATCATGTTTCACATTCGCATCCTCACTCACTGACATGCTGTAGTCAGGTTTATATCGCTGTGACTCAATATGCTCCGTAATGCCACGAAATTGTCAATGAATGTAAGTCAATAGGGAAAACTGCCTTCTTAAGACCTTGCCTCCATTTCTTTTATGTTCAGTAAGTACTTTATCCTGGGTCAGGATCACAGGGGATTTAGCGCTAATCCTCGAAAATTGCAAGGCTGGAAAACACTCTAGAAGGGGAGGTAGTAAGGCATTGGACTTTGGATATGAAGGTTGTGAGGCCAAATCCCAGCCACACCAATCTTCCACTTCTGGGCCTTTTAGCAAGGCCCTTAACCCCATAGCTGCTCTGTTGTACTAATGAGTTAAATGTAGGTCGCTCTGGAAAAAAGCGTCTGCCAAATGGAGTAAATGTAAATGAGTTTCAGCTTATAGCTTTGGTGTAAAATAAAATCCAATAATGAGCAGTTGGACGACCCTAAAACACAGTAAAAACACGCTGACTACACCAGGACTAGGATTACATGTTTTTGCACGTACACATTTTATGAATGGTTTCATTCTTCTTTTTTTTTTATACTGCAGAGCCTGACTTTAGAATACGTTTTTCTTTCGCGGTGGTATGCTATAAATAGCCCAGTGGAAGAGCCTATTCATATTCCACCTTAACCGATGTCTAATACTAAGTGGCCCTATTTCCACATCGCCCGTTTCGCACAATTAGCTCAGCCCACATCGGCGCTTTTTTCGTCCTGAAATAAGAGCGGCACTCTTACACAACGTAACCCCTTCGGAAGGGGAAAAAAATCTCAGCGCTGCTTTGACAGCTGTGTTAAGAGCATTGGCAGTTTGATTGCTCCAGCAATATTAGAGTCCCTACTGGCTTTGTGAAAATAAATCTCCCGATCACTCGCGGTTTGTTGTGCTGCCGACAGCGAAGATGGAAAGCATGCTGACAATTGTGCCTCAGATAGCTGCAGGTTTTAACAAATTTCGGAATGAAGTGCTGAAGTGACAAGGATGAAACTGATTCCATTCGTGTCCAACCATATTTTTATCTGATTACACACATTATATTCGCAAAAGTATTGGGACAACTGACTTTATGCGATTCTTTCCCAAACTGTCTACACATCTGGAGGCTCACAATTTTTTAGGATGTCCTTGGATCCAGAATAATTTAATTTTCACTTCACTTGAACTAGAAGACCCAAAACTGTTGCAACATAAAAATGCCCTGTGCAACAAATCAGGGACGGGGGAGCTCATTGGTTAAATCTCACCACCACCACTACGCTGCCACTGCTGGGCTCTTGTGCAAGGCCCCTAACCCCTAAACTGCTCAATTGTATTAATTAGATAATTGTAGTTTGCCCTGAATGAAGGCGTCTACCAAATGCTGTAAATGTTGATGTACACATATTTTACATGGGTTGGAATGGAAGATCTCCTGCTATAGAGATCTCACCTCAACCCTATTGAACACCTTTGGAATGAATTGGAACGCTGACTGCACCCCCAGGCCTCCTCACCTTACCTACATCAGTACCTGACTTTACTAACACCATTGTGGCTGATGAACACAAATCTCCACAATCATACTCCAAAATCTATTGGAACATAATTCCACGTTTCATATTAAGAAAAGAAACATGCACGTGTATCTCAAAAGCGAATGAGGACTAGGTGTTTCCAAACTTTTGACAGGTACTGTATACTATTCAATACTAAAGATGGTACAAAATGATTTCTCAGGAAAATCTGGTTCTTGCAAAATAATATTACAATTTTATATTTAAATGAACTTGCTTAATACTAATATTAATATGATTAATTCAGTATAATGACACCTAGAAAATTGTTCTATTATTATTATTATTATTTCCTTTTGATTTATAAGTTCATTTATTGGATACATTCAAAAAAATTATTTTAAACATTTAAGGATTATAAAGCTGAAATCGTAGCTGGGTGTCGAATAAAAAAAGTACAATTTAGCATTTTTTTTAATATTCTTAAATGAAGAAACAATGACAGGAATAGACAAACCTGGAAGAATATAAATGGAGATGGTAGTACAGGGAAAGGAGAGAGAACGAGTCAACAGAGGGGAAGAGAGAATGAGGAGAAAGAAAATGAGGGCGCGAGAGGGAAAAGATTTCCCAAATGCATTTGAAACTAAAAAGGATATTGTGTAGGTGGGCCGAAGCCTGACCTCGTCTCGCCACGAGCTATTCACTGATGTCACTGTTTGGATGAATGATTCAGTTGATGCAAAGTCTCTTTCAGCACAAATTTCAAAAAGTCATGTTGATTAGCAGAAAAAGGACAAATGTCTCACAAAATACATTCACAATACACAAATAACATGGTTGTGTATCATCAGCAAATTTTGCTTAAAGAATTCCAATCTTGGCAAAAGATATTTTATTTCATCTTAATTAGTTTTTTTTATATATACTTTTATATTACGGATTGATTTATTTTTATTTCTATTTGTAAAGCATTTATTTTGTATTTATTTGTCAATTTATTTTTCAGCCCCCACCCCTGTCTTTATTTTTTACCCTGTCATTTATTTTTAAAATAAATTATATATATTTTTAAAGCAAATGTGTTTTTAATTTTTTGCTTGTCAAGTTTTTTTTTTCTTCTTCCCCCCACAAGGGTTTAGAGCCGATCCTTGATGCAGTCCCACCTCCACCTTGAACCAGTCTAAAATTTTTATTTTTTTATTACATATTAAATATTTTTTTATATATTCATTTAATGATTTATGCATTTGTTTGTTTATTTATTTATTAGGTTTATTATTTCCCCCCTTACTGTTCATGATGGTCTCCAGAAACAGCAATAAATTACTTTATAATAATTTAACGAACAGGTATTGAGTGTTTTGCATCACTGAACAACTTAATGCAGAAATCCCAACCACCAGGTCGTAACCCAGTACAGAGTTTCTTCTGGGATGCAAGAACATTCTGTGGAAAATGTACGCTGTATTGTCCTTGAGCTACCACTTCCTCCTTTCCTCTTAGAACACCCCTGTACATACATATATACAGTACAGACATAAAACACACACACACGCGCACACACACACACACACACACACACACACACACACACACACACACACACACACACACACACAAAGACACACACCTCCAGCCGATCCACAAGAGTGTTTTTAGAACAAAACAGGTCCGTGATGTGCAGAAGTTTGGAGACCCCTGCCTTAATGGCAAACCACTTCATTTAAATAAATTAAATTAAGTATATGACAATTGTTACAGGTCTTAAACTGGAAATCTCTGTCAGATATAAAGTAAAAAAGTAAAAATTTAAATGTAAATAAAGAAAAGATGAAGGAAAGATAATTGCAGAAAACTTCAACACTGCCGTTTCTTTTCTTTAGTTATTAATCTTCTTATTTTTTCTTAACATTTGTTTGAAAAACAAATTCTGCCATTTTCAATGGAATATTATTAAATATACAGTAATATTTTGTAATATTTTGAATTGAAAACTGGAATGTAAATTTCAATTTCGTGTTTGAAAACTATTAGTAGTACTTTTCTTTTCCAGTCTTGATAAAGTCCATGCTCTACTTAACCAAAGGCATAAAATAAACACAATGTTTTTTTTTTTTTACTTTGCATAATTCCATAGATACTTTACATTGCTCCATAACAGTCTCCCATTGTGAGAGAAGTATTAGGTCAGTGGTATTCTCAGGAGGAGAGAGCTTCTGTAGCACAGCAGATTGTGAGGACTGTGTGCTTGCAAGGTGATTTGAACAAAAAACACAACGCAAAAATAATGCTTTTTTTTTTACATTTTATATCCGCAAAATGTAATACAGCTGCAGTCAAAGTGCATGGGACATCATCAGAAATGCACTGGAGCCAATGATCTAGCTAGCGAGTGTAACAGGCGACTCTTTCTCTGCTAGTTCATGCAGTTAGCTGTAACTGTGCCGTTGGCATTGACATTGGACTGTCTCCCAGAAGAGGCTTATTAAAGGGAAAGTCACATAAAGGGCAAGTGTAGGCGCCTCGTCCCAATTTCGTCCTGCTCCTATAGGCCGGAGTGAGCCTCTGTGGGGGCGGGGCCTTTTCTGTAGGATGGGGGCGGGTCACGGTGTAGGTGGAAAGGAGGTCATTGGTGTAATTTAGGCCTTACAGGGTCTGTGTTAGAGATAGATGATTGTGAGGGAATATTCAAGGACACTCTAGATACTGTAGTAAAGCACACACACACACACACACACACACACACACACACACACACACACACACACACACACACACACACAGTGTCTATGTTAATGTTGTGTATGTTAATGATCTAAAATAACTTTTTTTTTATAATTGGTTATTTTAGATCACTAACATACAAACTCAGACTGTGTGTGTGTGTGTGTGTGTGTGTGTGTGTGTTCTGTTTTACTATAAACTAAACTTTCTTTTCGGCTTCTCCCGTTAGGGGTCGCCACAGCGGATCCTCCGCACGTTTGATTTGGCACATGTTTTACGCTGGATGCCCTTCCTAACGCAACCCTCCCCAATTTATCCGGGCTTGGGACCGGCACTAAGAGTGGCTGGGGATGGTTCCCTGACCGGGAATCGAACCCGGGTCGCAGCGGTGGGAGCGCTGCATCTTAACCACTAGTGTATATACTATATAACGCAATAAAATCAATGGCAAGCTGTGCATTTCACACCTAAAACTTTAGTGGTGTCCTGTCTATCTGTCCTGTCTGCCTGCCTGTCTGTCTGTCTGCCTGTCTGTCTGTCTGTCAATATCTCTTTCTGTCTTTGTGTCTAGATAAAACTTAAGATAGTGATTCTGATAGAGCTTAGGCCAGCAGAGAAGGCCTTGCTAGCCTTGATATATATATATATATATATATATATATATATATATAGATAGATAGATAGATAGATAGATAGATAGATAGATAGATAGATAGATAGATAGATAGATAGATAGATAGATAGATAGCATATACAGCATATACAGCATATACAGCAAATAAATAGAAAGGCTGTAGAAAAGTTGTTTTGGAGGCGCACAATTGCACCCCAAGCCTCCTCACCCCAAATCAGTACCAGATATTAAAAGTCACCTTGTGACTAAACACAACATTAATGCTTTGTTTCATATTGCATTCCTGTGAATAGAAAAAAATTTATCTAGATCAATAGATAAATATTCACTTCACATTCATTTGTTTTATATTCAGGTCATGTCCCTGTTGTCCTCATTCACAGCCTCACGCTTTTCGGCGTGTCTGTACCAAGAGGCTTTTTATATTGGAAAATAATCACACAGCGCTGCTTCTAACTATTACACGGTGTGTCCCCAAGCTCTTTCTTACTGACTCACTGCTTCTCTCCTTTGAGCTGATGCTGATTTCTTCTGCGCACAGCCTAATTATTTTGGCGCAGACCAGATCTGATACATACAAGACCCTTGGTACTAGAATTACAGTAAGGACTTTCTAAATCCTTGAATAGAAGGTACTAGTTATGGAACAGCAGAGGGAGCTGTTTAACAGCCAATCCTACTTTCTTACTCTGCTCTTATTAAACATGGAATTTCCATTACAAAGTCATGCAAAATGCTTAGAACTGTAAAAGAACTGGTATCTTGCATTGTAGCCCTTTACCTTTGTTCTTTTGCATAAATTGACTATGATCTGGTATACTGAAGAAGGTTTTTGTTTTTACTATTACTGCTATTACTGTCATTCACAGTGCACATCAGATTAACAAAACCAAATACATGACAGTAAATCAGAATTTAGCAAATAAACAAGACTGAAAATCCTGATAATTTGAACACATTAATAACAAATCAGAAAACACAGCAGCAAACTGGAAAATGTAACAGCAGTTTCAGAAAGAACATTAACATTCAGCTGTACAACAGCAAATTCTGATGCATAGCAGCATATTCGGTAACACAGAAGCAAATCTGGTTATATAACAGCAAATTTGGTAATATATAAGTCACTTTAATTCTTGAATTCTGTAAAGCTGCTTTTGAGACAATGTCCATTGTAAAAAGCGCTATAGATATAAACTTTAACTTAACATGACTGCAAATCTGGAAACCTGACAGCAAATATGAATGAACAACACCAAATATGGTAACACAAAAGAAATCTGGTAATATAACAGTACATTTGGTAATATGACAGCATCTCTGGCAACCTGACAGACAATATGATAGCACAACAGCAAATTTGGCAACACAAAAGCCAATTTGGTAATACAGATCTGGTAATAAACAGCAAATTCAGTACTATTACAGCAAATCTGAAAACATGACAGCAAATATGATAGCACCACACCTAATTTGGTAACACAAGAGCAAATTTGGTAATATGACAGCAAATTTTGAAACATGACAGCAAATATGGTCGCAGAACAGCAAATTTGTTTATACGAAAGCAAATCCGGTAACACAACAGCAAATTCAGAATAACAACAGTGAATATAGAAGCTGTCATGATTTGTACTAATGCATTTTGAACTCATGGGCCACCATAGGGTCATTCAGTATATTTCCCTAACCAAATGCCTAAATTCGATTTTTCAACAAGTAACAAGTTCATTTCTACCTACAGTTTTCAGTACAGTACTGAAATAAAAGCCATTAATTGTTGATTAAAATCCTTAAAATCCTAATGTTTAATGATGATGCGTATTTAAAACAAGTGGGCTACATTATAGCAGCTATAAACTATAAATTATTCTTCATCATCCTCCATTATTTCTTTCATTAGAAGCCATTAAATTCAAACATGAGGCTCGTCAAGTGATTAAAAAACCACAGAGCGCAAAGTCTTCCATCGCAAAGACTTTTCTGTGTTGATAACATGTTACTCTGATTGCTAGACAATGCTGAGACTCTATTTGAAAAAGCTAAAAAATGGAAAATCTCCTCGGAGAAAACTTCACTAACAATTATGCATTCGAGCATTCATGCTTTGAAGTCTCTGTGTTGGTGTTTACTATAGAAGAGCTGCCGAACATTTATTAACTAATACATTCTGGCCGATCCCAATCAAGCATTCATCAAGCATACTTTAAACTAAAATGCTAAATAAAATGCTGCTTTTATTATGTTTTCAATGAATTACTGGTTTCTCAATGCTAAAGAGCACTTCACTTTCCCCCCCCCATAGTCCACGTCCCGGGCGTGATGCTTTCTCTGGAGCAGAGACTCCAGGGTCCAAGCGGCGGATGTACAGCGCCGTGCCAGGGAGACACTACATGGTGGTGAAGACTTATCAACCTCAGGCTGAGGGAGAAATCGCCCTGTACAAGAACGACAGAGTCAAAGGTATGCGTCCCAAATGGTTGAACTCATGAATCGTGTTTTTTGGTTCGATTTTTGTTGCACGCTTTTAAAGCGATGTGCTTATCAGCCACTTTTCAGGCTGCTCCTGCGGGACAGCTGTGCTGTCACACTCATTCATTTGTTCCTTTTCAGTTTCCAGGCTGCAGCTGCGTGATTGCAAAGCTGGATGTTGTGTTTGTGTGTTTACATATTTATGTGCCTTGATGATGATGATGATGATGATGATCGAGATGAAGAGGCTGGTAGAGTCTTTCAGTTGATGAAGGCTTGGGTAATTGCTGGAGGCACTGGACTGAGAAAAGTGAATGCAGAAAGTCTTGTATTCGAGGTGGAACTGTAGATTTGTTTTTTGTAGGCAGAGGTAGAAATCTTTCATCTTTCAATGATCAAATTATTCATAATTTTTTTTTTTATCATTGTCATTTTCACAGACTTTATTTACTACATATCCATATACTAAAGATATTCAATTAGTGGTGCATTTGTTCACATCAGAGGCCACTTTCAACCAATTGAATAGAGACAGATTTAAGTAAATATCACTATATCAGACTTTTAGAAGCTTCTGATTAGACATTTGCTACTGTGGCTGTATTTAAGAAACCACGACCCTTCATAATTCCAGATCCAGGTGAGGAGGCCTGGAGTGCAGTCAGTGTTCCAATTTCATCCAAAAATTGTTCAATAGGATTGATGTTAAAGCTCTGGCTTTGTGCACAGGAGTACAGTCATGCTGGAACAGGTTTTGGTCTTCTAGTTCTTGCAAAGGGAATATTTTATGCTACCACATCCAGAAACATCCTATACAATTAGGTGCCTCCACATATGGCTGGAAAAGTCACGTGTTCCAATACTTTTGCTCATA
This sequence comes from Silurus aristotelis, assembly GCF_946808225.1. Classification (NCBI taxonomy): domain Eukaryota; kingdom Metazoa; phylum Chordata; class Actinopteri; order Siluriformes; family Siluridae; genus Silurus; species Silurus aristotelis. Next base: position 24,374,050 of record NC_139587.1, read on the forward strand.
TAGTGTATAAACATCTAACACTATCCTGAAAGCCTATCATACAAGGAAGAAGAAAATAATCCAAAGCCAGCGTTAAGAAAAACTAACTAACCGGATCATCAGGACAAATTTATATACTGTTTAGCAAAACTGTATATTTGTTATCCACTGCTTTTCACTGCAAAGTATTAATTAAATACATTATTGGAATAGAAAATAAAATTCTAATATCTGAATAGAAAAGATTTTAAGTGCTTACCAAATTAGGGGGTTTTTTTTTTAGTCAGTGGGGTTTTTAAGGTATAAACCTTAAAGAAGAACATAGTTCTGACAAACCTTGACTTTCATGGTGAAGTCAATTTTGAGTGTTTGTCTTAACAAATAGTTGTTTCATTTTATAATTCAGCTAGTTGTCTTGTAACATGCTAGCTTGTTACTTTTTGTGATTTAGCCTAGTAAATGCTCTAATTTGCTATAGTAACCCATTCAACTATTTATCTAGTCAAAATTTGCAAATTAGCTAGCTATTTTTATAAATTAGCCAGTTGTGTTGTGTGACTCAGCTAGCAAGCTAGTAAGTAATGGTAACTTAGCTTTTTAGTTTGCTAGCTACTTAATTTGTAAATAAGCTAGCTTTTAATGGTTTGTACAATATATTAACTTGATCAATTATTTAGTTAGTCAAGTGCTGTAAATTAGCTGGTTAAATAAGCTAGCTAGTTTTGTGAATTTGCTAGCCTAGATTTGTCTTTAAGTAAGTGAAAATTTTCTGTATCACTGATTGCTTAGCAAACTTGCTATTCATGACAGGTCTGATGAGCCAGCTCCTTTTTCAGTAAAAAAAAATACAAAATAATAATAAAAAAAATAAAAATAAAAATATATATATATATATATATATATATATATATATATATATATACTATAATATAATATATATAATATATAATATATAATATATAATAAAATATAATATATACTCTTTAATACTTCAATATGTTTAAATGTAGATACATTTTTGTTGTTTTTTTGTTCAGTAGGATTATTGCCTCCATACTTTAAATTAAAAAAGTACACATACTTTTTGTTGTGTTTGTTAACATTTATAGATGGTGTTATCATGAATTAATGTTTGTAAATTAGAAACTTCTTTAAAGTGTGCTCTAATTGCTAAGTTAAATGAATCGATTCTTTAATGTAACAATAATTAAATCAGCAAATTGCCAAAGCAGCCTAATTCTGGACAACCATGAATCTGTTAACATTTTTGGTTTAAAAAAATGTCTTTAGAAACAGAAAAGTGTAAGTGTATTGGACTCTGATCAGTGTCTGTGTTTCTTTTTCTCCACAGTACTCAGTGTTGGTGAAGGGGGATTCTGGGAGGGAAGCGCTCGAGGTAACGTCGGTTGGTTTCCTTCTGAATGTGTGGAGGAAATTCCCAACAAAGCTAACGAGGATCGACCCTGTAAGTCAAACCCTCACACACAGACAGACAGAGTCTGTATGCATAGGATATTTTTGTTCAAAAAGTCTTATAAAACAAAAGGTCCATACACTCCTTCTACTTTTTATCTTGACTTTAACTGCAAAATGTCAAACTGAACTCTGATTAGAAACAGATTCAATAATCAAATCAGATTTCAAACCAATATTAATGCTGTAAATACTTACCCAAAGTGATTTGAAGTGTTACCATGTAACACTAGCTTCTCATTGTTATTTTGTCATTCTTCTTCTTCTTTCGGCTGCTTCCATTAGGGATCGCCACAGCGGATCATCAGTCTCCATAACCCCCTGTATTCTACATCTGCCTCTTTCAAACCAACTACCCGCATGTCTTCACTCACCACATCCATAAACCTCCTCCTTCGTCTTCCTCTTTTCCTATTTCCTGGCGGCTCTATTCTCAGCATTCTCCTACAGATATACCCCATGTCCCTCCTCTGCACGTGTCCAAACCATCTCAATCTCACCTCCCTCACGTTTACTCCAAAACGTCCTACATGCGCTGTCCCTCTAATAAACTAATTTCTAATTCTGTCCATCGTCGTCACTCCCAACGAAAACCTCAACATCTTCAGCTCTGCTACCTCCAGCTCCACCTCATGTCTTTTACTCAATGCCACTGTCTCTAAACCCTACAACATCGCAGGTCTCACCACAGTCCTATAAGCTTTCCCTTTCACTCTTGCAGATACTCTTCTATCACAATCACTCCTGCCATCACTCTTCTCCACCCTGCCTGCACAATTTTTTTCACTTCTCTAACACACTCTCACCACAAATCACAATATCATCCACAAACATCATAGTCCATGGAGACTCCTGTCTGACCTCGTCCATCAACCTGTCTATTAACACTGCAAACAGGAAAGGGCTCAGAGCCGATAATTGACGCAGTTTCACCACCTTGAACCAGTCTGTAGTTCCTACTGCACACTTCACTGCTGTCACACTGTCCTCATACATGTCCTGCACCACCCTCACATACTTCTCTAACACGCCAGACTTCCTCATACAATACCACAACTCCTCTCTCCACCCTGTCGTACACTTTCTTCAAATACACAAAAACACAATGCAACTCCTTCTGACCTTCTCTATACTTCATCATCAACATTCTCAAAGCATGTTATTTTCTCATTTTAATTTGTGGGAATTTATAACCCACAGTATGCCAAATATACAAACTAAAATCACAGATTTTTACTAGAACACACAGTGTTTTTTAAATAGGGAATAATGTCTAAAATGATTAGTCTTAGTAACCGTTTCCTGTTTTAAATATTGTGAATCACAATAATGGGAGTATCTATAGCATAGCAGCATAACTTTAACCATCTATCTCGTTTCGATTACTGATCATTTCATGCTGTCAAACTGACAAATAGTCACACTTAGAAACCCACAGCAGGCTGTTTAATCAGTAAATAATAAGCACAAACTGGGCTGCAGTGTGTATACATGTCTCGCACCTTGAGATCCTGCGAGTCATGATAAGCCTGCACATGTGGCCTACAAATTTGCATTGCCACTTTAATAGGAACATCTCTGGGTTTGTTTTTCCAGTTTCAACCTGCTTAGTTGACAGGCCTGGGACTGGAAAGTGGTAGCTCAGTGGTTGAGGTTTTGCACTTTGGATCAGTGGATTATAAGTTCAAATCCCAGCAACACCAAGCTGTCACTACTGGGGGCAAGGAGCTTAACCCTCAACAACTCAGTTGTGTAAAGAGATTACTGTAAGTTGTTAAAGGCATCTGCAAAATGCCATTAATGTAAAAGTAAGGCCTGGAAACAGATGTGATCCTTTTGTAGCTCATCCACAACAAAAAAGCGCAGTGTGGAATTCTTTTCTGCGCACAACTGTTTTATGTGACTTATTGGAGCCTTCCTGTCAGCTTGTACTATTTAGGCTATTGTCCTCTAACAACTCTCATCAACAATTCGCTCCTGCTATAAGGGGGATGTTGTTGTTTTCCGCACTATTCTGTATGCACTCTAAAAATGCTTTGTTTGGTAAAATCCCAAACCTGTAAAATCCTGAAATTAAACCAGTGTATCTTTCAACAGTGACAGAGCTCACACTTTCTCACATCTGGATGTATCTGTATGACTGTATGACTACTGCCACATGATTGGCTATCTGGATAAATTGCATTGATGAACAGGTTACATACGTTCCTCTTAAAGTGACCAGTGAGTGTATATATGATTGCTATGATTTTATGCCCCAATGCTTTCGAAATGTTTTAATTCGTTGTCAAACGGTGAACTATTTTATCAGGGATTTGGATGGCTGATTTTCCACATCTTTGACATCTAATAATTTATATTAAATAATCGAATTATTAACAAAGGTAAGCTTTTCTGTAAGGAGATATTCAGTGACACAGTTTTGGAAGAAGTTTCCATTGCCAGCTTTGTAGCAGTACGAGGAAAAGAAAAACAGTAACTAAAATACGATTTTTGCCACTTAAAAGTCTACAAAACTGAGGACTCTGATGTGAAGTTAGATGAAAGCAAGAAAGAAAGGCTATTGATAGAATGTCTGTAAAAAGCTGCTATAACAGAATAGCTTGATGTAATTTACTTTACTAAAAAAAAGTCTTTCTAAATCCATTATACCGAAACGTGCAAGAAAAACGATGAAAAAATTATTTTGATCTCAAGGGCATTTCTGATGTGACTGCACATCCTCTTTGTTGTAAGAAAAAGAATTGTTGGTTGTGTGTGTGTGTGTGTGTGTGTTTGTGTGTGTGTGTGTTTGTGTGTGTGTGTGTTTGTGTGTGTGTGTGTGTGTGTGTGTGTGTGTGTGTGTGTGTGTGTGTGTGTGTGTGTGTGTGTGTGTGTGTGTAGCCTGCTTTTCCAGTGCAGCCTGCTTTTCCAGTGCAAATCGGCAAAAATGGCCAGAGGCAACACATCACTTAGAGTGCCTTCTATATCACCATGGCCACTATGCTTTTTTAAGATTGTGTGTGTGTGTGTGTGTGTGTGTGTGTGTGTGTGTGTGTGTGTGTGTGTGTGTGTGTGTGTGTGTGTGTGTATGTGTATGGTTAGGGTGACTGCTCATGCTCAGGGCCTGAGGAGGCTGCAGGTTGTTTGACTTGAAATTGGGCCGAGGTCGGGTGTGGACGTTGCTTCTGGGGAGAAATACATTAAAACGCAAAAACACTCTCTGTTCAGACCTGAAGCTATTGGAGACCATCTGCTGCTCCACTGAATACATTAAAAGTGTGAGATCGCCACCAAGAGCTGTTCTGTTTAATCGGTTTACAATTTTCCACATTATTCAGTAAGTACCAGAAAAAAAACCCTATAAAGGAAGTAGAATCTGTGTTCTGGACTACTGCGAGCCCGAGTGGAACAAAAGCCATACCAAGTTAAATTAACTTAAAAACTGTTTAGAACGATAAACATGATGCAATGTCAGCTACGAAATAGGTTGAATATACTGTTCATACAGACTTATTGATATTGCTGGCGTCTTTTCCTTGATGACTCCCCACCATTCAGAGGACCTGCGGGTAATCAATGGCTTGATGAGGATTACAATTATGTCAATCAAATCACTGCTGTGGTCTTTACATTCACCAAACCTTTAAAAATGGAATAAACATGTATGGCGCCCTGCCTCTGGATGGGGTTCTACTCAAATGGAGGCCACTCAGTGCAGTTAGGGATGGTTTCATATCAACAGCCTGGGAATCCATGAAATAACGGAGCAACACGGAAGAATAGATTTGTACTGTACTTATAGACCACAGGTTGCATTTAATCACCCATCAATGCACACCTTAACAATGATGAATTGTAATGAATGGACATTTGCCGCCACCCAGATGAGGATGGGTTGCCTTTTGAGTTTGGTTCCTCTCAAGGTTTCTTCCTCATGCCATCTCAGGGTGTTTTTTTTCTGCCACTGGCTCACTCATTACAGACAAATGTACAATTTTAATAAACAAACTTATAAATGGTCCAACAACTTAACAAGTAGCTATTTGGCAGCCATCTTGAGTTCCACAGATTCGTATGATGATGTTTATACAAATCGATTTATGCACAAATGGAAGCACTGAATCTTTCTGAGGCCGGTGTTTGATGATTTAGTCACCTGGAATTTATGCGGTCATGTGTCCCTGCAGTATTCCTAATGCTAAATTGTTTAGCTTCCTCTTGCTTATTCACTAGATTAGCCTCCTAGCTTCAGTACTTAGCTAAAGAGGCTAGCTTCAAACAATAATCAAGCCAGTGATGATTGTTTCTGGTCAAAATGTTGCTTTACAATATAGTGCTATAAGATTCATGTGTGCTTTTAATGCTGGAGAACCGTGTTGCATAATAATAACGAACAAATTTGAAGTTGATTTGTCATCGTTTTTCTGTTTGCTTTAAAGTCTCTTTGTCCTGCAATACTTCAAAAACCCTCTTGTACAATGTGTCAGTGTGTGTTCGATGTGTACTCATAACATACTGTAGTGTTTTAGAAGTGCTGCTCATGACAATAACAGCTTGCAGTTTACAGATCGGGAATGGTGGCAAATAGCAGCTGTGATTGGCTGAGAGGCCGTCGCTTCGTGAGTCATTGGCTGATCAGGCAATGTGATATTGCCTGATTCAGCTCTACCATCCACTCATGTTTTCTGCAAAAAAAAAAAACATGTTGGGGTTTTGATGTTTTTAAGTAGCCCAAGTTCGCACTTTCTTGGATGCTAATTATGAATTTCAACCCAGATTGCATTCTTGGTGCTGTTTACTTGTATGGGTGTAAACACAAGAATTTGGCTTGAGTAAGAAAACAGGAAAATTTTATACGCTGAGGTTTGGGGTTAAATTGGCAACTAGTCCAGTCAAACTTTTCTAATCCCTTGCCACGGATTAGAGCTCCTCATGTGGGATCACCAGATGTTCCCATGCCAGCTGTGAGATATATTGTCTCTAGCCAGTCCTGGATCTGGCTCACGGTATCCATCAAGTGAGCTGTGTCTAAAATCTTTTACTCCAGAACCTGAATGTCGGTATCATTATAAGTGGTCTGAACTGATCTTTTGGCTCCCCTTGTTTCAAAGGTGCAGCAGTCCTACTTGGAGCCTTTCCCAGATTGTTAAGCTCCTCTTCCAAGAAAGGAGAGTAAGCCCAGCATGCCTGCAGAGAAGCCTTTTTTCCAGCATAGGTCCTGGCATACTTTTGGTCACTGCAAACATTTTGTGATTATAGGTGTGGATAGGGATGTAGATTCAAAAAGAAACAGAGCAGTTCAATGTTTTCCTTATTTAATTAATATTAAATTCAAGTTTACTTCTACAACGCTTTTCATAATGGACTCTGTCTCAAAGCAGCTTTACAAAATACAAAGAAAATGTAAATATACAGTGCCTTGCGAAAGTATTCGGCCCCCTTGAACTTTGCGACCTTTTGCCACATTTCAGGCTTCAAACATAAAGATATAAATATGTAATTTTTTCAGAGACTAAAATTTTTGCCCATTTCTCCTTGCAAAACAGCTCGAGCTCAGTGAGGTTGGATGGAGAGCATTTGTGAACAGCAGTGTTCAGTTCTTTCCACAGATTCTCGATTGGATTCAGGTCTGGACTTTGACTTGGCCATTCTAACACCTGGATATGTTTATTTGTGAACCATTCCATTGTAGATTTTGCTTTATGTTTTGGATCATTGTCTTGTTGGAAGACAAATCTCCGTCCCAGTCTTAGGTCTTTTGCAGACTCCATCAGGTTTTCTTCCAGAATGGTCCTGTATTTGGCTCCATCCATCGTCCCATCAATTTTAACCATCTTCCCTGTCCCTGTTGAAGAAAAGCAGGCCCAAACCATGATGGTGCCACCACCATGTTTGACAGTGGGGATGGTGTGTTCAGGGTGATGAGCTGTGTAGCTTTTACGCCAAACATAACGTTTTGCATTGTTGCCAAAAAGTTCGATTTTGGTTTCATCTGACCAGAGCACCTTCTTCCACATGTTTGGTGTGTCTCCCAGGTGGCTTGTGGCAAACTTTAAACGACACTTTTTATGGATATCTTTAAGAAATGGCTTTCTTCTCGCCACTCTTCCATAAAGGCCAGATTTGTGCAGTATACGACTGATTGTTGTCCTATGGACAGAGTCTCCAACCTCAGCTGTAGATCTCTGCAGTTCATCCAGAGTGATCATGGGCCTCTTGGCTGCATCTCTGATCAGTCTTCTCCTTGTATGAGCTGAAAGTTTAGAGGGACGGCCAGGTCTTGGTAGATTTGCAGTGGTCTGATACTCCTTCCATTTCAATATTATCGCTTGCACAGTGCTCCTTGGGATGTTTAAAGCTTGGGAAATCTTTTTGTATCCAAATCCGGCTTTAAACTTCTCCACAACAGTATCTCGGACCTGCCTGGTGTGTTCCTTGTTCTTCATGATGCTCTCTGCACTTTAAACGGACCTCTGAGACTATCACAGTGCAGGTGCATTTATACGGAGACTTGATTACACACAGGTGGATTCTATTTATCATAATTAGTCATTTAGGTCAACATTGGATCATTTAGTGATCCTCACTGAACTTCTGGAGAGAGTTTGCTGGACTGAAAGTAAAGGGGCTGAATAATTTTGCACGCCCAATTTTTCAGTTTTTTTATTTGTTAAAAAAGCTTCATGATTGTGTCCCACTTGTTGTTGATTCTTCACAAAAAAATTACAGTTTCATATCTTTATGTTTGAAGCCTGAAATGTGGCAAAAGGTCGCAAAGTTCAAGGGAGCCGAATACTTTCGCAAGGCACTGTAAGTGAACTATGTGTTTTTCTCTCCGATCAGCAAGCCGGGGGAACTGTGGCAAAGAAAAACTTATCACCACCACCATATATCTGCTAATTTGTTATACCCTCCTGTTGCTTTGATAACAATGTAAATCCTGTCAGGTAAAGATTCCACCAATGCTGTTTTGAGTTTTGTCAAAGGTCTTATTTTGATAAATCTGGTGAATGTGCAGGCCACTCAAAGTGTCCCAATGTTCCATCAGGCTTAGATTTGGCACAATGAGCCTCACAGTTGTCATACTGCAACGTAGGAGGGTCAGTGTGCTGTTCTTCTTGCACACAAGCCTCAAAAGGCAACCTCAAAGTCTGGCCAACAAATAACAATGGAATAATGAATGATAGCATGCTTATGTTTACGTCCAGCTGTACAACCTGTTGCCACTGGGCAAGACACTTGCTGCTAACATATGTAACTAATATTTATCTGGAGAGCTTATTAGACTGTCGCCCTATCCATATACTCTTATATGTAGCGGTAGGAACTTTTTCTTCAAGAGCATGATGCAACACTTTTGAAGCTGATTCAGAGTCCTATAATTGTGGCATACTGTTGCAGCATGTAGAGTCGGCACCACACAGCTGCAAGATATGATGAAAATCTTAGGATCTGGTGCATGCATAGGCTTCGTCAGGGTCCTCCGGTTTCCTCTCACCTCTTTAAAATGTTCAGACAAGCACTCTGGCTAAGTTGTGCTAAAGTGCCGCTAAGTATATGCCGTGCCTTGCCTTAGCCTGTCTATTCCAGCCAGGATAAAGGGGTCACTGGTAAAGAATGAATACAGACGTACAGTTTTTATTAATAAAAAATATAATTATTAATTAAGAAATAAAGTAAAAGTATACCTGAAATACTGTACAGTGTATCATAAATTTACCTGAGACAAAGAACACTTTGTGTTTACGAAAGCGCGATGCGCGGAAGAAATGAGTAGCGTTACAAGAAACCGTACGTTTCCGCTTATTTATTGGTTGTAGTATCCTCTAAAGACAAAAAAAAGGGCGGAGTTGAAAACTCAGCAGATTTAGCAGAAGAAAATAAAGAACGCAATAACGTGTATCTTTAACTCCGCCCCTTCTTTGACACTATAGGACACTTCAACCAATAAACAAGCAGAGAAACGATGCATTGGCTACTGTACTAAAGTACTCACTATAAATGTGATATTTCTTCGAATATACACTAAATTCATCTTGCTATATTCTTGCTAATGTTTTCTGTGTGTGTTTTAAAAAGTGTGGTTAGACGATCTATTGTTTTAAACAATAAAAAAAAAGCATTTTTGGGTGGTATCCGTTTATCGCGGAAATTTGTTTTTCACAGTCGGGTTTGCCACGTTACTGACGCGATAAATGCGGGACGACTGTACTATGGATACAGGTGTAGAATTCCTAAACCTCTACTCACCAATGAAATTAGCATTGATTATTTGAGCATGCGCTAAAAAAATTTCCATTTCCTTGCAATGTTTTTCAAACTGTATAGCAATTCTGAGCCATGACATTCCTGTTTTTCACTAAGTTTATAGTTCGTCTTCTGCCTTTTTGCAATTTATAAATGTTTTTTATTAACTTTCTGTTTTTCCTGCTTTTTTACTCTTTGAACGCCCATAAAACTCATTTTTGGTCTGTGCATCCCTCAGATTTTAAGCATGACACTCAATTTGCAGGGTCCTTTGGGATAACAAAGTGACCATACTATATTTATCACCAGAGTCACCTGAGGACTGTGGGTCTATGCATGTTACTATTGTTAATGGCCTAGGGGTTTGAGAAGTGTTTAAGGAAATCGTTTGTGTGTAAACAGAAGTGGGCAAGTCTGTGAATCCTGTTGCACAGGGGAAGGAAACAACAGTGAAGACATGTGAAGGGTGTTATATTGGCAAAACCATATATAACAACACAGGATCTTTTTAGTCTATCCTGAAAATAGTTTACCATCCAAGTAACATTTTATCAGAGGTGGTTCATCTGATGGATGGGTAAAAGGGTAATATCAGGATGTACATAATTAATAGTTGGGCTACACTCAGTAATTTGCAGGAAAAAATTTATATATTTTGTAGTTGTATTCGATTAATTGGCCAGTGAGCATCGGTAACTGGGTGTACACTGGCATCTTAGCTTGCTTCTGCACTGGGTTTTGTTTTTCCTGTAAAAAAAAAGCCGTTGGCTATTGTGTCGTTTATTGTAAATACTGTATATTAAAAAATAGGCTTCATGTGATATAGGAATGGGATAGCTCAGTAATTATAATGGTGGATTTCTGCTCAAGTTTAAATCCCACTACCACCAGGTTGCCATTATTGGGCTTTTAAACAAGGCTCTAAACACTCAAATGCTTAGTGATATAAAAAATAATATTAATTGTAAGTCACTCTGGATAAGGGGGTCTGTCACAGGCCATAAATATGTAATCAAAACAGCACTATAGCACCGTACAAACAACAAATAGCACCGTAAAGACCAAGAGCTATCAAAACAAGTAGAAGATTTCTGCACGTTCTGGAAAAGTATTAAGGGTTATTAATGGTAATTAATTAAACATCCCATAATATGTACCAGACTCAAAAGGGAACTTCCTCCACATCTGGGAGGCAGAGAAAAAACATTTATTACAGGTCCATCATTTTAGAAGTGTACTGTTAAGTAAAAGGCGCTTGAATGCAGGACTGTTCATGTCACCTGTGGTCCCATTGTAGTGATATTGATTTTATTTACAGTCCGAATCTATCTTTAAAGTTCTTGAGTTGCTCAGTAACTTCATGGATCTTCATGGATGGAGGAGCAGTGGTCAGTGTTACCACAGGAGCATGATCAACTTGAGGAGAAGAATTATAAGAAAAAATGAATGTGAAAAATGAATTAAGATTTAGGTTAAGTATATCTGTATGTAGGTTGCCAAGTTGGAGATTTGGCAAAAACACTAAGAACATTAGCACCACACTGAAGCATAGTGATGGTAGCATCATGCTGAGAATTACCCTTGGCCTCTTGGGTTCTTCTCTGCCTAATGCTCTCCAGCACAATAGGGTAAACAAGGCACTATAAGCTAACTCGCAGAGTTGGGTTTCGAGGCGCTCGATTGTGAAAATGCTGGCAGCAGAGCTTTCAAGTGTCCACATTCATCCCACCTTGCTGCTGTACCCTATATGATTCTATTCTATGTATAATATGTGGATGAGTGAGAAAAAGGGCTTAGTCTGCACGCAGGCTCAGTGTGTACCCTTATTATGCTAGTTATATTGTGCATCCTCTGCCCAAATAATCTCATCGCTTCACTAAAACCTCAACATGTCCCAATTTGCAATAAAAAAGAATTAAGGTCACTCTGTCCATCCGAAGCATCACAGTGTGTGATCCGACAGCTGATGTGCTGAAGCGTCTGCACTTTTCCAGTGTTCGTGCTGCTGATGACGCTGCTGCCTTTTAGATGCGAGTGCCGAGTGTGTTGACGTCTCTTGAACCTTCCGCGAATGTGCAACACTCATGCACATTCCTGATTGATACATTTCCATGGAAACATGCTCTACACTGTACAAGCCTGTTGCTAAGGAGTGGGCCTTAGCAAGATTTTTTTTTTCATTTTCGTATCTTTTTTTTTCTCTCTTCCTCACTCTCTCACTCTCTTTCTCTCTCTCTCTCTCTCTCTCACACACACACACACACACACACACACACACACGTACACTCGTTCTTTTACAGCAGAGAGAGATCCAGAGATTGCATTAGAGCTTTTCCTCAGTGCAACTCTTCTCTACCTCTATGATGAGGTTTGATGGGTGAAAAAAGTTTGGGGGCTATGTGGAGCTAGTGCAGGGCTGGAGGGAGCGACTGGGAGAGGAGGAGGAAGAGGGGAAGGTAGAAGGAGATAGAGGGAGACAGAGAGTGCTTGCTCCCCTTTTTTTCATATGTTTCGGGGGGGATCGAGCATTTCCTGCGATTGGCTCTACGATTTGAAGGTAACAGGAGGCCAGATGGATGAGATTCCCAGAATCAGGAAGAAGGTTCATTTCGGAGGTACTGTTTATCTTTATTGGAACTTCACATACGAGCGCACACTCGTATATGAAATCCTTGAGCGTTATGTCGTGTTTTACAAATGAGTGTTAAAAGTGTTTGGTTTATGTGCATGTGAGCTGTTACATATTCGTTTGTTCGTGCTCAGGGTGTTTAAGCTTGGAGTCTTGTTCAGATCCCTGCATCGCTTCGCATCTTTCAGGCTGGGAAATCGGTTTTGGACTAAATCACTGCATGCAACACACACACAATTATTATTGCAAAATGCACTCGCCAGCATTTTTACAATTTAATGCAATCCGAATGCATTTCGGCTTATCATAAGGTGACATGTCATAAGAAACGTATTGAATGAGAATAACTGTAATTCAGTTGACTTGCGAAGAGTTTCTTGAAAGTTTACAGATCGTGGCTGACGGTCCGTCACAGTCTCATGCAACTCAAATTACATTTAGGTTTGTATACATTTATAACAAATTTTGGCCTATTTTTATGCATTCTGTTTCAATATTTAACATATTAAAAGACATATATTAAAATGAAATTTGTAAATGCTTAGGCAACTGCTGTGGTATAATTCTTAGCCTAGCTTTAATGAACAGTTAGTCACATAAATCTGAACTTGTTCTGTTTTAAATGCTAAATAATAATGCAGCTGTTATATTTTTTTGATAGAGCTCATCTATAAGTATCATCCGAGACTGACATTCTCACAGAAAATGAGCGACTCTCTTTAAGGTTCTGTTGCTAAGTTACGTGAAATGTCATTGGCGTGACGGCAGCATGTTTTAAGACCGTTAATACCATAGCGCTGTTGAATCCTTAACTCTGATTGGTCAGAGGTTTTCTTTCTATAACGACGGCTCTGAAGGAAGTTCTGGCTGCAAGACACAGCACAGGATTGTGTTACTTGGCCGATTTGCAGATTCTACAGTAATCACTGTTTCACAGGGAATTTAAATCAATGGCTAGTAATGAACAGATTCAAACATAGTGATGCTGAATGTTGATATGGCGAATTGTTAGGTAATACACAGTTTATTGATCATTTATAAAAGACATCTCTATTGTTAGTCTTGGTAAAGTAACTTCCTAGGGATACAGCTTGTTGCTTTATAACCTATATATTTTTTTTAGTTTGTAGCTCCAATATTATGCAGCATTTTATTTCACAGACATTCCACATTTACAACCCTCAAATATAACTACAGTGAGGAAAATAAGTATTTTGAACACCCTGCTATTTTGCAAGTTCTCCCACTTAGAAATCATTGAGTGGTCTGAAATTGTCATCGTAGGTTCATGTCCACTGTGAGAGACATAATCTAAAAAAAAAAATCCAGAAATCACAATGTATGATTTTTTTAACTATTTATTCGTATGATACAGCTGCAAATAAGTATTTGAACACCTGAGAAAGTCAATGTTAATATTTGGTACAGGAGCCTTTGTTTGCAATTACAGAGGTCAAACGTTTCCTGTAGTTTTTCACCAGGTTTGCACACACTGCAGGAGGGATTTTGGCCCACTCCTCCACACAGATCTTCTCTAGATCAGTCAGGTTTCTGGCCTGTCGCTGAGAAACACGCAGTTTGAGCTCCCTCCAAAGATTCTCTATTTTGTTTAGGTCTGGAGACTGGCTAGGCCACACCAGAGCCTTGATATGCTTCTTACAGAGCCACTCCTTGGTTATCCTGGCTGTGTGCTTCGGGTCATTGTCATGTTGGAAGACCCAGCCTCGACCCATCTTCAATGCTCTAACTGAGGGAAGGAGGTTGTTCCCCAAAATCTCGCTATACATGGCCCGGTCATCCTCTCCTTAATACAGTGCAGTCGCCCTGTCCAATGTGCAGAAAAACACCCCCAAAGCATGATGCTACCACCACCAAGCTTCACAGTAGGGATGGTGTTCTTGGGATGGTACTCATCTTTCTTCTTCCTCCAAACACGTTTAGTGGAATTATGACCCAAAAGTTCTATTTTGGTCTCATCTGACCACATGACTTTCTCCCATGACTCCTCTGGATCATCCAAATGGTCATTGGCAAACTTAAGACGTGCCTGGACATGTGCTGGTTTAAGCAGGGGAACCTTCAGTGCATGCATGATTTCAAACCATGACGTCTGAGTGTATTACCAACAGTAACCTTGGAAACGGTGGTCCCAGCTCTTTTCAGGTCATTGACCAGCTCCTCCTGTGTAGTTCTGGGCTGATTTCTCACCTTCCTTAGGATCATTGTGGCCCCACGAGGTGAGATCTTGCATGAAGCCACAGTCCGAGGGAGATTGACAGTCATGTTCAGCTTCTTCCATTTTCTAATGATTGCTCCAACAGTGGACCTTTTTTCACCAAGCTGATTGGCAATTTCCCCGTAGCCCTTTCCAGCCTTGTGGAGGTGAACAATTTTGTCTCTAGTGTCTTTGGACAGCTCTTTGGTCTTGGCCATGTTAGTAGTTGGATTCTTATTGATTGTATGGGGTGGACAGGTGTCTTTATGCAGCTAACAACCTCAAACAGGTGCAACTAATTTAGGATAATAAATGTAGTGGAGGTGGACATTTTAAAGGCAGACTAACAGGTCTTTGAGGGTCAGAATTCTAGCTGATAGACAGGTGTTCAAATACTTATTTGCAGCTGTATCATACAAATAAATAGTTTACAAAATAATATATTGTGATTTCTGGATTTTTTTTTTAGATTATGTCTCTCACAGTGGACATGCACCTACGATGACAATTTCAGACCCCTCCATGATTTCTAAGTGGGAGAACTTGCAAAATAGCAGGGTGTTCAAATACTTATTTTCCTCACTGTATATTTGCAAACGATACACAAATCAAATCTACCTCATTGAGAAAATGTGGCCAACTTTAAAACACTTCAGGATGCACAGGTAACGAAGCTTGATTCAGTAATCCACACATCGTACCACTCTGTTATTGATTATTTCCCCATGTACGCAACATATTCCATAAGAGAGATGATGGAAGGTAAAACCCGCCCTTCCGTTGCTGAATTATTACTCCAGGACCTTTTGTTTTTCATGTATAGTATAATGTCTACATATGAGGTATCAAATGAAGACAATCTGTCCTGATTTTAATTGCAGTAATGGGAAGAAATATTGAAGTATGAAGCTTTTAGGTATTAAATTGGTCTTGATTATGCAATGCATTAAAATGACACTTTTTCTGTTATGGGTCATGTTTCTTGTAAAGAAGCAGGCAGTATATGTGTGTGTGTGTATATATATATATATATATATATATCTTCGTGTATTTGGTTTTTAAGGCCCATAGTGGAGGCAAAGGCCTTATATATCGCCTTATAATGTTTTTTTAATTTATTTTTTTATTTCTGCACACGGTACTTGAACAGAGATATACTTAGTGTGAGTGTGAAACTGTGTGTAAGTGTGAATCTGTGCTCAAGAGCTTTAGTGAACCGTAGCCAAAAAAAATTACAGCGTGTTTCATTAAAAGGCAGAATCTGTGACTGCTGAATCAGAATAGTTGCTTTTAAGCTTTTATATATATATATATATATATATATATATATATATATATATATATATATATATATATATACATACACACAGTTGTGCTCAAAATTATTCATACCTTGGTATTTTTATAGTGTTTTTAAGATGGTCTTCGTTTTTCATGATACCATCTATCTTACCAAGGATGATGTGACCACCACAAAATGATTCCTTAGGATTGAAGCCTTCTCCAAAACATATGCAACATCCATATGTCCAGAGACATACCCTGCTTGGTTGAGGGTGTCTATTAGAGCTTTGGTAGTGATACAGGGGTTGTTGTTTACATCTCAACAGATCTTTCTAGCGACTATAGAGGATACTTTGCGCTTCCTGCCACGCCCATTCAGGTTTTTGACATTGTTGAACATCTTGAACTTCTTGATGATACTCTGTACGGTTGATACAGGGACATCCAGTTCTTTAGAAATGGTCCTGTAGCCTTTGCCTCCACTATGGGCCTTAAAAACCAAATACACGAAGATAATGACTGATTCATTTTAAACAGGCTCGAAAGAGAATCTCTGGCCATCTCTATTGCTATACAAATGAAGTTTAGCTAACACATATGTGGGTTTGTGCATAGCAACTAATATATACTGAATACAATGGAAGTTTTGGGGAAGTAGTTTTTTTATAAATTAAAAAGGTTTGTAGTATTGATTTGATTTGATTTGTTCAAGGGGTATGAATAATTTGAAACACAACTGTGTATATATACAGTATACATATTTCAATGACAGTTTGAATCACTAATATCAATTTAAATGTTAATATCAATATATTATGGATCATGTAATATAGTTCTATAATCATATAATATTACAAATTATTCATGATAACAGTTATAAATAAAGATTAAGGCTAAGATTATATTTACACATAAACTAAATATAATAATTGTGTCGAAACTTATTTTAGGCTACATTGTGGTTTAACAGTAACAGTAAATCAAAGTCGAACTTTTCTACATTAACGATTACGTTCAGAATGAACACACACACACATTCTGCTGACAGAGCTGTATTTTCAACTCTGAGTTTGGTTTGACAGGGTTTCCAGGAACACACACACACACACACACACACACACACACACACACACACACACACACACACACTAGTCTAGTATACATACTATATCGATTTATGATTCCACATAGCAAAAACTAACATCTCTTATGAACCGGCTGTTCGAGTATAAACACTGTCGGTATGTAAGATGTTGCTTTTGAATCCCATGTAGCATAAATCACCAAAAACACAACATGAGTTGAGACAGTTAGTGTTTTGCATCATATACCAGGTGGTATCGAAATGTTTCTAGGCTAATGGTGCTAACTGGTGCTATTCTGACCACGTGCGTTACCACGTCTTTTATTTCATCATTTACAGCAAATTCTGCTTGGAACTAAGCAAATCTGTTTGACATGACATTAGATTGGCATATTGCTATGGTGCAACAAGTTGTTCGAGGTGTTTTGAGTGGCACACGCATGGAGGATGACGAGAGATCAGGAAGACCTTCGATGAAAATCTTTTTTATGATGATCGATGATACAGATTTGGCTCCTGCGGACTACACCCTCTTGTTTCGACACCATTGTGGAGATCTAGCGCAAATCACAGAAGGTGCTTGACACACTTCAAAAAGAAGTCTTCCAGGACATATTCCAGAAGTGGCAGGAACGATTGGAGCGCTGTATTGCTGTGCAAGGGACTATTTTGAAGGTGGTAGCGTGTAAATTTAATTTAAAAAAGTACTTTCTTTTGAACAGAGCGAGTCTCAAAACAATGAGGTACCAATTCGTACCTGCCGTAATGGTCTCGGAAATAAGAGAGTGTCCGTATAAACGATTAGGACGGATGACAGGGGGGTTGTTAGTGGTGTCGAATCCCACACATCATCCTGACAACTGATGTGATCAACATGCTATAACATGAACAATCCAAACTGTGCAATTTTGGAAGCTTAACAAGCCAAGTGAAGACAAAACAGAGCTGAGTTTTTCTTGAAGAAATGAAGGAGGGAAATGTAAATGTAATAGTTTGTCAAGATGGTGTGTTTCTGACATTTTTCCTATTTTGGATTCAGGCTGTGATTTATATCTGGTGTATGATTTCTCTTGTAAGATCTCTACAGCACTGATAAAGAACGGTTGTTCAATAGTTGTGTAAAAAAGCTCTGCAATTTCCCGTCTCTCATTATGGACGAGTGGCTATATGAGCCGCTAAGTGTTCCCACAAGACGCGTTCAGGTGGTCTGAAGACGGGGTCAGCATTTCGTTCCAGTCCCTGTTTCATTATCTCCACCTCTACTGCATCATCAGTGCTTCCACAGCACCGGGTCGATACCTCTCCTCCTTTAAAGCTGCTGCTCTCTGGCTTCTCTCCAGCATTCTGCCCACAGTAAAAAGCTTCCTTGTGTCTGCGCTCGAGTCGATACTCCGTGTCCACCGAAATGAGCTGACGTTTGTAACCGCTGAAAAGGGGCCCAATTTCCAGAAAGATGTCATTCGGCATTGATTTGATTTTCTGGCCAAAGACCGTGCATTGTGTTTCTTTTTTTCCCGTGATTTTTATGATTTCATCTTCTGCAGAAATGATTACTGGGACACGGTGGCATATGTTCACATATGGACACTAATTTGTGAGCAGAAGGCATTTTTTCCTCCCCTGTGCCCTTTGATATTGCATCATGCAGGACTGGAAGGCCGCATTGTGTGCAGTTGATTCCTTTTGGTCTTTCTTTCTGTTCCTCCCATGTTGGGTTCATTTCATAATGGAACATTAGCATTTCTTTTAATTATCATTTGATGGTGTGGATCAGTGGTAATAAAGGAATAAAACTCCTGGGGGCATGCTGTTATAGAAAAATAATGAACGACAGGTTAAGAGGGTGCTGCCTGACATGGTGCAGAGTTAACATAATAATTTACCTACACTATAATAATAATCATAATCATAATAATTGTAGCAGTTTTGATCATCTTTTACCACATTGCATAAACATCTCATTCCACATTGAGTCCTTATATTGGCTTTTATAATCTTAAAAGTAATAGCACCCTAACCCTCTACTCAAGGGTTTAAGGTCAGAGCTCTATAGCAGGCTACTCAAGCTCTTCTATTTGAACCCATTTAAAGCATATCTTAATAGAGCTTGCTTAGCGCACGGGACACTGTCCTGCTTGAACATGTTTGGGTCTCCTAGTTCATGTGAAAAGGTCAAAGAATGTAATCCTTCCACATCCAAAGACAAATATGTGGAAAAACTACATGCAACTACAAAAGTCTGGTATCCCAATACTTTCCCTTCACTTCACACATCACTTCACCAAGTAGGAGACCCAAACCTGTTCCAGCATGACAATGCCCCTGTGCAAAAAAAAATCAGCTCCATGAAGATGTACTCTATATGGGTTGGAGTAGAAGATCTTAAGCGGCCTGCTAAGGAGCTCTGATCTCAAACCTGTTGAACACCTTTGGCATGACTGGGAACTCTGACTGCACCCCAGGCCTCCTCACCTCACCTACCTCAGTATCTGACTTTACTATCACCCTTGTGACTGAATGAGTACAAAGCTCCACACTCCAGAATCTAGTGGAACATCTTCCCAGAAGAGTGGAAGCTATTATAACACAAATGGGTTTATAACACATTTTTATAACACATGTTTATAACACAAATTTCCTCACTGTGGGACGAATAAAGGTTTATCTCATCTTAAATGGGGACTTATAGGGATTAATGGTGAGGGCTAAGCTTTTGTCCATATAATGTTTATATGAAACGTGTATGGAAATGATAACATTAGTGTCAATCAATTAGAACTGACAGTCAGAACTCAAAGAAGGCATTATTACCTGTCCTGTGCTTTTTGTTACTGTATTATACTAGTATTCCTGTGTCTTTCTATGCCTTTGGTTGTCTGTGCTCACACTGTTTATATATACTCTCACTATAGTTTTTCATAGTCCTCTTTGCACAATACTGTATATTTAGAGTATACAGTAGGTTTACTGGTCGGCGTAAACCTCCGTCTGCACTGTTTGCACTAGGTTGCACTCGATGCCCTTTATGTAGCTTTGTGTTGTGTTGTAGCTCTATGTTGTTTAGTGTAGCACCAGGGTTCTGGAAAAAAAAATTGTCTCGTTTTTACTGTGTACTGTGTATACCACTGTGTATAGTAGAAATGACAATAAAAGCCTCTTGACTTGACTTGATTGAGGTTTTGCTCAATGTTCCCGTGTTTGGTCTTTTTATTTCATGTGTTTATGTCATGTCCCGTATGTTTGCCCATGAAAACGGAGTTTCCTTCACTTGCATCAACTTATTGCATCTTATCTGACATGAACTTTGTATGTTTTTTAATTATTTATTTTTTTATATTTTCCTTTCCTACCTTTAGTAAATTATAGTTTAAAATTGAGTACAGTTCTATTTTAATGTTGGAAAATGGAGAAATATGGAAAAGGCAAACTGGCAGTTTATGGTTCCACACGTGATCAATAACATTTGAAATTGTTTGCTGACTCGTTGACTGGGAATCATTTATGTTTTGAAGTGTGATCATGGAATCTAAAACCTCAAACCCACAGCTATTTTTACCAAATCGAACATTTCCGACTTTATAATAATAATAATAATAATAATAATAATAATAATAATAATAATAATAATAGTAATAATAGTAATAATAATAATAATCCCAGGCTGATCATGAAGCCTAAAAAACTGTACAGTTTTGCAGGAAATTCACACTGGCCTGATATCTCTGGATCATCACATTGTTCAGTTTCATCTAAATAATTGTTGTCGTTTGTGTCTTATCTGTTCAGACGCTCGAGCGGACCGGTCGGAGAGGCGGAAGCTCTTTCGGCATTACACAGTGGGATCCTATGACAGCTTTGATGCTTCGAGGTGAGACGAAAGCTTTCTTTTAAATCCTCCTGAACAT
The DNA here is from genome assembly GCF_946808225.1 of Silurus aristotelis. Classification (NCBI taxonomy): domain Eukaryota; kingdom Metazoa; phylum Chordata; class Actinopteri; order Siluriformes; family Siluridae; genus Silurus; species Silurus aristotelis. Next base: position 24,394,848 of record NC_139587.1, read on the forward strand.
GTTGTTCTGATCTTCCTGCATATCTCTATGAGTTTACAGTATAATCCTTGGGACCTAATTCCAAACTATTGCATATTCATAGGCTTTATTGGTGTCATGGCCTGCTGTTCCTTCTGACTTCCTGTCCTTTTTAGCTGCAGATTTCTCCCAGATAATAATTGACTTATAATCCTGACTCGATAGGTTTACAAAATCTTTTCTATAAATGATTTGCTATGGTTAGACTTTTTACCTTCCTCTAGTATGCTCTTCATTCTCTGACATTTCATCTCGTTTAAAGAAATGTGATGGAAACTCTTTAACCTGCAACCTTTGAGTTCTTTTTTTTTCCACTGTAAAATTTGTGTCTGCAGCCATAATTCATTTGTCATGTAGCAATTAATTAACAGCGAAAGACTTCTCATAAAGCTGAGTGCAGGAAGGGTCGGGAGCCGATTTTACACGGACCGTAGCACATCGGATGTCGTCTCATTAGCCGATTGGCCTTTCCGAAGCGCATGAATTAGCTTAGGACGTCAGGATAATTAATCGGGACGTCGCTGTGCATTTACCGCTATATTCGTTTTTCTTATTACAGTACGTATGAATTTAAGATTAATCCATAAATTATTATTCATATTCCTGATTCATGAGCATTTTAAAGTTATACTGTATATCAACTGTATGGACAAAAGTACTCGGACAACTGACTTTTCCAATCATATGTGGTTCTTCCTCAAACTTTTAACACAAAGTTGAAGGCAAAACATTGGTGTCTCTGTATATTATAGCATAAAATGCAACATAGCACTTGGAGGCCTAAACCTGTTCACAAAGTCAGCTTGAACAAGTTATGGTTTGTATGCTTTGGAGTGGAAGATCTTGAGTGGCCTGCTATAGAGCTTTGACCTCAACCCTATTGGGATGAATTGGAAAACTGACTGCACCCCAGGCCTCCTCATCTCACCTACATCAGCTTCCTACTTTACTAACCCTTAATAACTCTTTCCAGAAGAGTGGAGATTATTATAACAGCAAACAGGGAATAAATGTGGATTGGGATGTTCAAAAAGCACATACGAATTTTATGGTCGTGTCCACAAACTTTTGTCCTTATGGTGTACTCATCATCAACTGACCATCTGTCCAGCGTAGAGTAAATCCCAGTAAGATGTTACTATAGAAACGATAAAATTGAACAGAAACGTTCATATAGAATCGCATGAACCAAATCCATGTGATGAATTAGAATCGGGATTTTCACCTCTCCCTGGTATAACGCAACCCCATTCCAGATTGGGATTATAAGAATTATTTATTTTTCATATTCTAGATAAATTTACACATAATCTTATCTCATCTCATTTGATCATTATGTCTATTCAGAGTGATCAGATGGGCGAGATTACAGGAAATTAATCCGCCAACTGAAAGTCGTCTTACTCTCCGCACAAAGAGGATTATTTTATTCCAGTTTTCCGAGTCGATCCCCGTCATCTCCTGTCATCATATCATTTTCCGTTTTGTTCTGTTCCACTCCATGGAGATCACAACACAACTGTTCACGTGTGAGTTCTTTTTTTTTTTTTCTTCCGCGAGAAGCTTAGCCGAGAGTGTGAAAGCGCTCATTGTCAGATGGCTGCTTATGTAAGCGGCCCGAATACACGAGCGGTCGGTCAGCGTGGCTCAACAATGACATGGCGATGGCGTCGAGAAATCGGCGGCGTGATGTAATGGAAGGTCACGTTTAAAACCAAAACAAAAAACGATTGCTTTAAAGCTGTAGATGCACGTGAATGGATTTGGGTTAGGATTGTTAGAGAAGTGATGATTTATTAGTCTTCCAGTAGTGTGATTAAAAAATATTTTAATAGGTATATGGATAATTATATGAGATTACTCATACAAAGTGCAGTGTAATGACTAAAATCTATTTTAACATAGTGGCTTCATTTTGACATTAATTATTTTGATCTCTTTGGATACCTATTTTCCAATAATCCTACCAGTTTCTTGCCAAATACTCAAATACTGTTGATTATCGCTAATTTTTCATCACTCTGGTTGTACACAAATGTTGCAACCTCCTGAAAATCGTTTTGACGTCCATCATACTGTGAAATATTTCCATCCCGTTTTGCCACACGCGTTAGTCAGTAGAATATATTATTTCACCGTTCAGAAGATTGAAGTGGACAGAATGACTGCATCATCATCATCATCATCATCATCATCGCACTCAAAGCAATTCCACTTCGGGTTATTGATTATTAATTGCAAAATGTACACCAGGGCCTAGAGATTTAAGGAAATCATGCGTCTGATCTGGTCTGTTTTGGTATAGGCCACTTTAAAGGAGGAAAAAATCCATAAGCGACAAGCTGAACTCCTACTCAGTACACACACACACACACACACACACACACACACACACACACACACACACACACACACACACACACACACACACACACACACACACATGCACACACTACACCCCTTGCTCTGAGCATGTTGTCATGGAGACACACAGAAGGAATCTATAGTAATGCATTGCCATCTACTTCCTGATGGAGGCTCCCTGATTTACAGGCCTAAAGTTTAACAAAATGTTGGTGCATTTAATAGAAAGGTACATGTGCAGGGTGTCTTACAATTTAATAAAGCTGTGATGATGATGATGATGATGATGATGATGATGATGATTAGATTCTTATATTTCTTGATATATATATATATACATATACACACATTATTTATTTAATACATAATATATTATTTTATATATATATATATATATATATATATATAAAAAATGTTTTCAAATATTTCATCTCAATAAAATAGAATTAATCAAACTAATGCAATATACTTTTATTTTGATTAAATTGAGTAAGTTATAAAATTAATTAGATTTATTCTATTCAAAAATATTATACAATTTTATTTTATATATTATTTAACCAAGCAGGCACTTTATTTAAGTGTAAGGACTATGAGCTGAACTGAAAGCTGAACTGAAAGCTACTTATCATCATGTCAACCTTTTGTATTAAAAATATTTTAAAAAATGCTCAAATTAAAATAATATAAATGATGTAATATCTCAAAAATGTATGTGTTATTATTTATAATTAAATAAAAAAATCATTGAAAAATATATTATTTTTGTCTATTTTAAAAAATATATATTTATCATTTTAAATAATTAATATTTATGACTTTGAAAGAACCTTTTTATTTTTTTTACATTTGAAAAAAAATTTTTTTAGATATCGGTCATTTATGCTATTACAAGTGGATTGTGACCTTGTTGATCATGCTATCAATATTATATTGATATTATATCACCCAGCCCTATTTAACATCCTGCACAAAAATACAAACTTCTCTTTTTAATTCAAATAAATGTTTAAAAGTACTGTTTTGTTCTGTGTTTAAATGTAGTAGAAAAATGTACAAGTTTTTTACTACTAAGGGCTCTGTTGGTAGAATCTCTGTGCTTTGGTCTTCACCAGGGAAGTGGAAGCTCAGTGGTTAATATGTTGGACACCTAATCGAAAGGTCATTATTTGAATCCCAGCACTGCTCTGCTGCTGCTCCTGGGTCCTTAAACAAGGCCCTAAAACCTCAACTATTCAGTTGTACAAATGAGACAAATGAAATAAGGGCATCAGCCAAATGCCAAATGTGTATGTTCACCATTAACCATCCAACTGGAAAATAGTAATGCAGACTGAGGATCTGAACAGTTATTGGGCATTAAAAGTATTTAGTACTTACCATTTTTATGCCAGGATTGTTGGTCAAACTCATTACTTACTGTTACTATAAGTTGGCTGACAATTCAAAGAAAAACCCAGCCTAAAGTGTGTTAGGGCCACGAGGATCCTTCAGCATATTGTCAGTTGATGTGTCTTGGCACTGATTCTACAAGTCTCTGGAACTGTATCAGCATGACAAATATAGAAAGCTAAAGAACGATACTACTGTAAACGCTTTGCAGTCCATTTATGGCTTTGTAGGAGCACTAGTTAGTTTTAAATCTGATGTGGGCAGCTACAGGAAGCCAGTGGAGGGAGCACAGGTAGGTATACGAGAATAAAACTTCTGATGGTCTATGAACAGAACTAGCACTGAGATCTTGCTATGAGGCGAATGATTACATTTATTCCGCCATCATTTTAAAAACCTTAGAATTATAGGATTGTCTGTGTACATACTGTATGTTGGTCTCAGTTCTAAGGACTTCTTAATGGAAATATATTTTATAAGATCAGAAATACATATGGACAAAGAAATTTGACAAAATCAGATTGAATTTTTATACAGTATGTTTTACATTTTTAAAACATTTTTAAGTGAAATTTCTGTCCATGGACTGCAATGTATGATTTTATATTCTATAATAACCCAGAGCAGAAAGTTCCAATAATAATTTTGGTAGCACAATCTGTCAAATTCTGATTCATATGTTCAACAAAGTGAGGAATTAGCTCACTGGCTAAAATACCGTATTGTATTCGCCTTTTCTGTGTCCCTGGATGTACTGTATATTTTGTTTATTTGAATTCTTTTTAAATTGCATTCGAAACTAGGGCTGGGCGATATTGACAAATAACAAATCACGGTTTTAAGTCATTTATCAGATACATGATATGTGTCGCTAGCACTACTGTTACATAAAAATAAATAAATAAAATAGATTTCCCATTTTTATTTGAAATCTTAGGAAAAGATCCAAAGTTCACATTTTAATTCAAAAAAACTTCTGACTTGACCTGTTTTAGATTGACACTGGCACTGGCACATTTCTCATTGCGTAAGAAGTGCACGAAACCTGCATTCCTTGTTAGCTACATTCCGATATACCCAGGCTGCATCTCAATTAGCGTTCTAGCTCCCCTGGTGGTGAATCAGTATATGGTTTACAACAGCGGTCCCCAATCTTTTTTGCGCCACGGACCGGATTAATGTCAGACAATATTTTCACGGACCGGCCTTTAAGGTGTGACGGATAAATACAACAAAATAAAATGATATGAGCAGCATAAAAACTGGTATTTTCTAAATATAATAATAAACGTGAATTCCGGTAAATATCCAAAATAAAACATCGTTCAGAATAAATAAAATAAAATGGAAATTATGTAAATTATGTGTTCTTTCCGTGTGGCCCGGTACCAATTGGCCTATGAACCGGTGCCGGTCCGTGGCCCGGGGTTGGGGACCACTGGTGTACAATTCTGGCTCTGGTAAGGACCCTGCCTCAGTGCACATTTGGACACAGATGACTCATATTTAGTTTTGTTTTCACTACAGTATATCACTATAATAAAAAATAACACTATAATACAATATTTAATATACATAATATCATTTTGTTGGCTTAATCACTCAGTTTGTGTCAAAATATCCACCAATACCTCCAAAACCCTAGTTCTTTTTTCAATTTAATAAAATACTTTCTTTTTCGGCTTCTCCCGTTAGGGGTCGCCACAGCGGATCCTCCGCACGTTTGATTTGGCACATGTTTTACGCTGGATGCCCTTCCTAACGCAACCCTCCCCAATTTATCCGGGCTTGGGACCGGCACTAAGAGTGGCTGGGGATGGTTCCCTGACCGGGAATCGAACCCGGGTCGCAGCGGTGGGAGCGCTGCATCTTAACCACTAGACCACCAGGGGACCTATTTTTAATTTAATAAAATAATGGTGGCAAAACCTATTTATTACTATTTCCTAAAAAGTGCCACATGATTTATTTATTGTCCAGATTGAGGCCTGTTCATGAACCCCTAGCATGGGAGCCACCTCAAATCCTGACTGTATATTCTTCTGACACATTTATTACTCTTGACAAATCACCTCCTTACAGTGGCAGGATGTGCATTTGACACCAGGTGGTGTCCTGCCTGAATCAATCCACTTCTTAGTTCCTTCATTATGACACCACTGCTATAGAAACTATCAATATTATACAGAAAAGCTGTGTAACAGAGCGCTGCATCACATACCGGTATCTCATGCAGTGAGAATGAATGCCATTACTAAAGCAAGAAACCCAATGAACACAATTTAACAAGTCTTTTATCACTGTAGCTGCACCTCCCACATACATCAACTCTAGCAAAAGCATCAATATTAACCTCAAGAAATGACATGTTTTCTGTGCATTTTTTTAGTGCATTACCTTTTTTCTCGTGGGGATTTAAAATCAAGGCAAATTGTGTGGTTTTTTTGGGGCAAATTCTACAGGAAAGAAAATGCAAACGTATAAAAGGTTCATGAAACAGTTTGAAATTGTTTTAGCCGACCTTTCCTCACGACGTCCAACTTTCCTTAAAAAAGTCCAGATTGTACTGTAAGTATATCTGCAACCACATCAGTTTCCCTATCAGGAACTCGAGCTGCTTCAACAACACTTTGGGAACGCTTTCACGTGTCCATGCTCTGAATCATGTGTGTAATCTGTCCAACGGAAAGACACAATGTCACAGGCTGGGTGACGACACAACCAGGAAGCTATAAAAGCTCAAGCGATGAAGACGACCCTAGCTTCTGTTTGTTCACAAACATGAGTACCGGCTGTGTGTTCCTCCTTGCCCCAGTTTTATCACAGGGGGGATACACACAGCTTGTGTGTAGCTTGCCTGGGAGCGAAGCCTGCTCAGTTGTTCTCATTGTGGCCGCATGTCCTTGCAGACCCTCCGCTCCACCAGAGTGCTCTTTGATAAGGGCGCTCTTACTCATCATGGTTCTGGCCCTTCTTTTGCTAAGGCAAAGCGGCGATCATATGAATCTGCGGCACACATGAAGCAGCACGTATGAAGCGACACATATGAATCTGGCAGACGCGCTTGGAGGTGGGCTTCACCTGCCAGATACAGCGCCTTCTTCCAGGGTTTGGAAGCATGCCATTCGGCGGTTTCATTTCCCCTGTGAAGGGAGCACTGAGCTCTACCCCTTTTCCTCTTTTCCTCCGAGGAGAGGGAGGGTATGGATGCCAGTGAACCTGCAGACACTCCTTCATTTGAGAAGCTTTTGGAGGTGGTGACTCGTGCTGTGACTCGTAAGGATCATTCTCCAATCCAGAGCTCCCGCCACGAGGAGGTCGTATGTCACGAAATGTGTGTGGTGCGAGCACCACCAGTTGGACCCAGTAAACTGCCCGGTCGGTTCAGTACAGAAGTTCTTGCAGGGACAGTTTGCCACAGATTTGTTTTTTTCCACCCTGAAAGGTTACGTGTCGGCTATTGCGGCTTATCGTGCTCCGCTTGCTGAGCAGTTACTGGGAAAGCACCAGTTAGTGACACGTTTCCTCCACAGCACCCGGAGGCTGAGGACTTGGGTGCGACCTAGGGTGCCTGTATGGGACCTGACTTTAGTTCTGGAGGCCCTTTTTAAGCCTCCCTTCTAGACCTTCCCCGAAGTGCACTTGAAGTTTCTTACAGTTTAGACTGTATTTCTTTTGGCTATTTCCTCCGTCAGGGACCTTCAGGCCTTTTCTGTGACCCCGTCTCTCCTTGAGTTTACCCCAGGCATGGCCAGTGCTTTTCACTACCCCAAACCAGGGTATGTTCCTAAGGTGCTCTCTAATGCCCAATAACACATCGTGCTGCAGGCATACTTTGAAGCAGTTGTTGAAGCAGCGTCTCATTCCCTGAGGAAACCAGGGTTACATACGTAACCTAGAGACGTTCTTCTCCTCTGTGAGGCATTGTGATTGCTATTAAATTCACATGTATATATTTGAGCTTGTGCAGTTTGTGACAGATGTGAATTGCATTAGTCTGCTCTCTGACTATCAAATCAAAGAGAATGTAAAATTTCAGATGTGTTTCTATGCCATCTTAAGAGCTTTAGAGTAAGCAAATTGCAGTCTGATTGGTTAAAACAACAGCTCCAAGTAACCAATTTTGATCTAACAAAAGCTAACATTGTTCATTTTTGCTGGCTGAAATCTGATTGGACATAAACTCTAACCACAACTTAAATACGGTAGTGCAGCAGCAGCAACGCACCTGAGAAACACTATGCTATGAAGAGAATAGACTATCATGAGAAATTTAAAACAAATACATGGACAAAAAATGTACATCAGTGATTCTACATTTAGACCAGTAGGAAAGGCCTTGCTGGCTCTGATGGCCCTCCACAATCTGCTTAGAAGTTATGAACAGGAGCTGATTTTTATCACACAAATATAACGGTTTGTAAATCCATGATAGAAGGACTTAATAATGCAAAGGGTTCAAAGGTAAAAAAAAAAATCATACAACAAGCTACTAGATGAAGTTTGTCTGGATTTTTTTCTGCCATTTTTTTTGTGCCTGGTATCACACCATTTTCAGTAAGAGACCACAGTGAGAACTGATGCTCCTTGGTTTTTGCAGTGCATTGTGGAATTTCTGGGGCAAGCAATCATTCAAATACATCGAAAAGAATTTTTTTAAATGAGACAGTCGTTTAAATGGCTGACTTCCTGAACAAAACCCTGACTACCAAACTAGGGATCAGTCTGCAAAGCACAAATAGTGATAGTCTTACATTTGGAACTTCCATTGGCTAAAGTGGACTTGAATTGCACTATGCCCACACTAATGCCAATGTTAATCGTTTAATGACTCCATAATACAAATATCATTTTATATTTCTAAAATCACAGGGACATTTGTTCCCTGCAAAGTGCTAAATACACACCAAAAAACCCCACTGAAACACACCCTGCTTCCAAGCAGAACTCGTAACCATGGTAACCATGCATCATGCTGCAGGAGTCAGCTCGTCCTTCCCGCATTCCTATTCAAACTCATTTTACAGTTTGTCAGCGTTTAGTTTTTTTCGGAAACGTCAAAAGCTTTGATTGGCATGCAGTCTGGCTTTTATCTGAGCATCAAGTGAGCCGTCAATGCAATTCTTATTACACATGAGAGCCAAATATAGGGTCCAGGTATATTGCTAATCTGTGTTTTAATCTGTTCTGTGTAGGGTAGGGAAGTGTGTATTTCTCTCTATTTATAAATGTACACAAACCATGTACTTGAGTTAAAGTAGAGATACACTAAGTGACATTAATCCAGTAGCAGTAAAAGTGTACCTTTAAACCTTCACTTGAGTAAAAGCACAAAATGATTTGCCTTCAAATGTACTTAAGTAACCAAAGTATTAGGATTTATTATGACTATAATGGTCACTGGTGGTCTAGTGGTTAGGATGCGGCGCTCTCACTGCGGCTCTCACTGCGGTCCAGGTTTGATCCCTGGTCAGGAAACCAACCCCAGCCATTAGGGTTGCACAAGCCAGTGCACTCTTAGTGGCGGTCCCAAGCCCGGATAAATGGGGAGGGTTGCGTTAGGAACATGATGCGGATCATGAATGCGGATGATCTGCTGTGGCGACCCCTAATGGGAGAAGCTGAAAGAAAGTATCACTATAATGTTCCTATTATCATTTTGTTGTATCTCTTAATAGAATGATATTTATGAGTCAAACACTGATTGATGCCTATTCGAAATGATCAAACCCTTCTTTTCAACTACTTCGAAAACATCTTATCTACTACTTTTTTACTACTTAAAGAAATGCAAATAAGTCCACGGATGTTAACATTCCTCTCGAAATGTTCTGCTTGCTGTTGAACTGATGCTGAACTGTATGTTGGTGATAAGTAGATACAAACATAACAAACCAGAGCGGCGCTTGACCCTGATTGGTGGCTTGCTACGTGTTTGACCAGTTAAGTTTTTATCTACTTTGAAATGTGTTGAATTTAAAGACTCCCCATATGGAAATACTGAGTACTGATACGCAAAAAAGCTATTTAAGTACACTAACGAATGACATGTAGTTTATTATTGTGCACCACTGCTTTGCACTAATCACCAGTGTAGAATTAACCGTCCACAAAACTAATTAAAGCCACATTAATATGACTAAAAACTGTTTTTTAAATGGACAGATGAATAGATGGAGTCGTTGTTCATCATAACCCATGGCTAAATGATTGTTTGTTTTGAGTTGATAGAGGTGGTGGTGGAGAAGACTGTTCCAATGCGCTGATACTGTAGACTTGTGTAAATCTTAAATAGAAAACTGTCTCCTTACTGAATGGTCACCATGTGGATAGGTTATGGTAATTTAGCACGAGATTTGTGTTTGCATGAATGCAAGGTACCCTGCGACGGACTTGCACCCCTTTCAAGGTGTACTCCTTATACCTTGTGTTCCGTGTTTCCCAGGATAGATTCTGGATCCTACACAAACCCTGACCAGGATTACTCTGTTATTCATGATTAAGGGTAATGGCTCAGGGTTCTGCTATATTGATCAGAAGGTTGTGTGTTCGAATCTGAGGGTTGACAGAGAAACATCTGTTCCATCTTTTACTCTTTGCCCAAAATGAATTTCAAAGAAGAACCTACTCTGTTCTCACTGACTTCCTAGAACCTTCCTCCAGATGCTCTTAAGGAGCTATGGATCGAAAGGAGTGTCATTCCTTCTCTTGTCATTTCATTCTCACCTTTTTTTTCTCGATTTATTTACAACATTCATTGTGGGGGGATTTGAACTCACAACCTTCTGATCAGAAATCGATCTTAACCTCTGAGCTCTCCCGACCTCATACTCCATTTTCTCACACGCGTTTGTCATCCATCCCTCTCATTCTGTCTCTCTCGGTCAACATCATATGTTACACTCATCTTTTTTCCCCCCTACCCGAGCCATGTGTTCTCATCCTTCACCTATATGTCTTGCGCTCCATCGGCCCCGCCCACTCCTGCCTTAACCGCGAGTCTGACCGTCAATAAGCGTCTTTTCCCCCCTAAAGCTGAGCATCAGACTGCAGGATTTCTATAGATTTATTTATATATATTGATTTATTTTTCATACTGCGTTTGACATATTTCTCGGATTTTAAATCGCTCCACCGGAGACGCAATGCGGGTGGGAACAGGTTAAACTAAGTCTAATGCGAAGCCTCGGGTTGTGATCGGGCGGACCGAACCGAACCGGACCGGAGGCGGATCCGGGAAGCTTTTCTCAGCCATGCCGCCGTGTATGAGATGATAGTCAGCGAGGCTCGCGTTTCCGATCGGTCGAAGGAAAAGGAAAAAAATCTGTAGTGCGTTGGCAAGTCGCTTTCAGAGAAACCGAAGAGGAGGATGAGGAGCTCCGGCGCGATGAAGCCGCACTACTCGGTTGCCTTGGTGCGGATGACGGCCGCCTGCACTAACGGCCGCTGTGCGCGCAAATTTCTCCACAGCGACTGCGTCATCGACGAGAAGACCGTGGTCCTGCAGAAGAAGGACAACGAGGGCTTCGGCTTCGTGCTGAGAGGGGCGAAAGGTAAGAGCAAAGCAAAACAAATATACCACCTTCCATGTTTAAACGACCCCCCCCCCCCCCAATCCTCCTCATCCTCCTCTTCCTCCTCTTCCACCTCCTCGAACCGGTGCACCAAAAGCTGCCGCGGTAAAAGAAAAAAAAAGTTGATCAACTTCACGCGCAACATTGAAACAATTCGATGACATCAAAGGGCGCGGGTGTCCTCCTTAACCACTTGTGACGTCACAAAGTACAAAGTGTGCTTATAAATGCTTATAAATCATATAATGCCTGTGAAAAAAGTTTTTTGGATACACCTATCCTTCTGGTAACTCTGAGGATGAGGCGTGCATGTTCATTTTGTTCATTAATGCAATACAAACAAAACAAATATGGAAATGTCCAGACTTTCATTGAAAAAAAAATCCTCCCTTTAGAATGAATGAGCTTTTCAGATTGTTGGTATCAGTTTCTGCCAACATTCAGCTCAAATTCGTTGCCACGGTGCCTCTGTGCCGAAGGTGTTCAGTATAGTTCAGTATACTCTTTCTTGTGCACATCCATCATCCCAGAGCAGTTTAATAGGATTTAGGTATGGAGACTGGGCAGGTACCATGATAGATAAGACTCTAGATGACTGTTTGCTCTATAAAAATGCTCACAGAGCTTGGATGTATGCTTTGAGAAATTTTCTAGTTGTACGGTGAAGTTGGTTCCAACAGAATCGCATGTTGTTGAAGAATGAAATTGGAGCCATTATTAACCCCTAAAAAATGTGCAATATAGACTCATCTGTCCACAAAACGTTCTTCCAGTCATTTGCTGTTGTGTATTTGCCCTTTAGTGGTGGGGTTTAGAGACAGTGGCATTGAGTAAAAGACAGGAGGTGGAGCTGGAGGTAGCAGAGCTGAAGATGCTGAGATGTTTGTTGGGAGTGACGAGGATAGACAAGATTAGAAATGAGTTTATAAGAGGGACAGCGCATGAAGGACGTTTTGGAGACAAGGTGAGGGAGGCGAGATTGAGATGGTTTGGACATGTGCAGAGAAGGAAAATGGTGTATATCAGTAGGAGAATGCTGAGGATGGAGCCACCAGGAAGGAGGAAAAGAGGAAGACCAAGGAGTAGGTTTATGGATGTGGTGAGGGAAGACATGCAGGTAGTTGGATTGAAAGAGGCAGATGTAGATGACAGGGGGGTATGGAGACGGATGATCCGCTGTAGCGACTGAAGCCAAAAGAAGAAGAAGAAGTTTGTTGTATAGAAACAAAAGGAAACATGCATAGAATTATCCAAACTTTTGACAGGCACTCAAAAGTTCTCTCACAAGAAGATTGTGAAAAAAAGGCCCAAAAAGTAATAGACAAAAGGCAGGAATTCTGACCCGAGCCTGAACCCTAACAAAAATATATGTTTCTCATGTGTTTAACAATTCTGGTGGTAGTTTGTTGGCTGAACCTACATTTTTACCGAGATACTGTCCTATCTATCCTGCTGTAAATAAAGACACAGTTACAGTTTTGATCCAATGATCTTCCCAGAGAATGAAATTCAGTGATAGGTTGAACCCTTGAGTCTGAACTGCTCACTATTCTGCCCCCTGTAACTGTAAGTCACTTCAGATAGATGTCAGAGAAACATAATTATTTCTGGTCAGCACTTTCTTTTGTGTTCTTTGATAACTGTAAAGCATGATGAAGATACTGACATGCTAGAAATGGCAGCGAAGGTAGCAGTGTAATGTGTTTAGCACCATAGCAGATTACACTGCCGAAGGGTTTTTCGGAGAAACAGATGGCGCTGTAGTATGACTTAAGGGGAGTCTAGCTGGAGGGGGGTTGGCGAAATCCAGGACACCATAACAAGCCTGGCTAGTATTGTATCAAATCCCCTTTTCTGTAGTTGGTGGAAGAGAAAAAATGTATCAGTAGAAGTGTCCATTGTATTAGTAGACTTAAACTTGAACTTGTCCACTGAGCAGCTGTACATAAAGAACATGATGTAGGGCCGGGCATCTGGATATATGATTGCAAAGCAGTGTTGTCATCTATCCTTATGAAACCACCGGAAGTTTCCACTGATAGTCCACATGTCTGAGTTGAGGTTGGTGCTTCGACCCCCAAATGTCTTGGTGATAATGAATGACGTTTAAAAAAATAAAATTAAATGATGTCTGTCTAAAGGTCCTTGTTTTCTCCCATGAAACAATTTTTTTTCCCACTCTCTGTGCCCCCATGTGGACTTTCAGCTGACACCCCGATCGAGGAGTTCAGCCCGACCCCAGCCTTTCCCGCCCTGCAATATCTGGAGTCTGTGGACGAGGGTGGGGTCGCATGGCAGGCCGGACTGCGCACTGGAGACTTCCTTATCGAAGTAAGTAAAAAAGCTTTTGGTGTGTGTTGCGGATTCACCCTGTAGGCTTCGGTTGGATTTAGAGTCATGGCTCCGAATGGCTTTTGAAGCGAGTTTGTCCGGTCAGCAAACGACTGTGTGGACAGGAAAACGTTTATTGGCTGTCTACGAGTGGGGAAGGTCACGGTTACATCTTTAATGAGAGCCCGGTGGTGCACACACTCTCACACAATCACACACACTCTTACACAGGGAGCAGGCTGGTGGTTCTGAAAGAGGCTTTGAACCTGCATGTTGGTTTTCCCAACAGGGAAGCGTTTCCTTCCTTCTTTACTCCTCACTTGAGAGAGTGAGTGAGTGTGTGTGTGTGTGTGTGTGTGTGTGTGTGTGTGTGTGTGTGTGTGTGTGTGTGTGTGTGTGTGTGTGTGTGTTGTTGGAAAGTTGAGGGGATGCTATTAATCTTCTTATCTTATTTATGTAAATTATTTGTTTTAGTGGATCCTTTTTTCAGTTGTTCTGATTTGACAGAAGTCATAAATATGCTCTCAGTATAAAAATGGAGGCGTGATGCTTTCACAGGGTTTCTGCTGGGTTTTAAAAAAGTCTACAATTCGCTCTTTCTTAGTCTTAAATCATTTTAAACAGTTCCTAATTTTCCGATATCCATGTAACGCTACCACTACTGCTCACTGAAATGCTCCAGCAGGACTTTAGAATGCGTTTGTTTGTTAGTTTCCATGGTGTTTTTAGTTCTTTCTTTCGCTTGTCCAAATATAATTTGCTGTATTACGAATAGAAATGAGACCGACATGCAACAGCCGTCGTCTTTCTGTTTTTGGCGCAAAACCCTTGGATTGTACCACAGAAGTAAAACGAATTTTATTTGGAAGCGATGGGGAAGTGCAAGTTTAACGATACTTGGCTTGAAAAAAAAAAATGCTTGTTTGAAGTGGGTTACCAACAAAGTATTGTGTGTGTATTTCTGATGTTGTGATATAGGTCTTAAATTTCATTCTTAATGGTCTTAAAAATGCCTTAAAAAGTCTTTAATTTGACTTTGTGAAACCTGCAGAAACCATGTTTCAGCACTGAGCAGTAGAAATGGGCAGGAGTACTCAAGTATCAGCATGCAATGTCTTGGAAAGGTGTCAGATCTCCACAAGCTGCCAAAACCATTTCATTGCACCTTGGCATATATGATACAAGACTCAGAAACTGTACTGGTGGATTGAAGGATGAAGGATTTTCTAATGAAGAGCGCTTTCAGGCTCATCGCATTCTGTGTTCAATTAGGTGGAGATTTGTTCACTGGGAAGGTCCAAGTGATATGATTTGCATTCAGTCACCCCCTGTGAATAGGGGCATGGTCTTTCTGGTGGAGACCACACCCATCTGAACAGATCCGTATTTTATAATAATATGGGGTGTAACAATACAATAGATTGAGTTTCAATTTGATATAATGTTACGTATCCAACAAACTGTGTAATAAAGGTTATTTGGACCACTGTTCTTGCCCCTATCCTCTCCACGGATCTGCCCGCTTCGTCTCAGTCTGTGTCTGGATTGGAGGCCACTCTGTGCAGCTGGGGATGGTTTCACATCAACAGCCTGTGGATCCATGAAATTACGGAGTAACACAGGAGCTTCGAGGATGGATTTGGACTGTACTTGATGTCAACAGTCTGCTACACTGATTTAGGACCACCATCACTTTCCACCTCAACATCGTTTATCTGTAATAAATGGACATTCGGTGCCACCCAGATGAGGATAAGTTTCATCTTGAGTCTGGTTTCTTTCAAGGTTTCTACTTAATGCCGTCTCAGGGAGTTTTTCCTTTCCACAGGCGCCACTGGCTCCCTCATTAGGGGAAAAAATTCACTAATAAAGAGCAATCTTATTCATTCTTTCTTACTGCATTATCTGTGTAAAGCTGCTTTGAGACCATTGTTAAAAGCTCAATACAAATAAAAATGAATTGATTTGAATATTTGTCAAAAAAAAAATGCTGCTTGTATTAATGCGTTAGCTTGAGACAGCAATGGTTTTGGTAAGCAAAAAGTAGGACTTTGCAGAAAATATCCAGTTGAAAAAAAAAAAAAACTTTCACAACATTATACAGTAACATTATACAGTAACATTATACTGCTTAAGTCGGATCACAAAAATACTACTTTTGTTTATTGTACTTTTATCAACATTAATGCTTTAATGCCTTAAAACAGAAACCTTGAGCAGTTTCAAAATTGTACCCTGTACCAGCTTCCTGTCTCTTTCTTCTCTTCGGATCTGCCTTAATTATCCCGACGCTTTACCTCTGGACGGAGTTCCCTTCAACTGGAGACCATTTGAGCTCGACAGTCTCCTACAACGGCTCAGGACTGCAGTTTGCATGAACCGTTCGGCAATTAAGCGTCTATTACTGAACTGCACATCGTAACAACGATGAAACTGTAATGAAAGAACATTAGGTGACACCCGGAGGATGGCTTCCTTTTTAAAACTGGTTTCCTTTCAAGGTTTCTTCCTCACGCCATCTCAGAGTTTTTTCTTGCCACAGTCTCCACTGGCTCGGAATAAACGTACAATTATAATAAACAAACCTATAGACACAAAACCTATATACCTTTATAACCTTTTTATCTCTGTAAAGCTGCTTTGAGACGATGTACATTGTTAAAAGTGCTATACAAATCAAAATGAATTGAATTCCACTGTATGGGGTTTGTGCACCTTCACTCCTAGATGTGTTTCTTCCCCAAACTGAATTGAGAGCACACAACTGAACAAAACGGCATTGTGTGCATCACTGGTACGAAGAGGCACAAACCTGTTCAGGCATAACGTGAGCTCTGCGAAGGCATAGTCAAGTCAAGTGGATTTATAGTAATTACACCCGTGAAAGAAAGCCATGTTCCTCAAGGACCAGGGCGCTACATGAAACAACATTAATGAACACTTAATACCACAAAACTAGATCAAACAGAACTATACACAGGACTACATCAAGTGCACGTGTACAAACGAGTAGAAAAGTAGCAGCTTTACAAAGGTTATAAAGTTGTGTATAGGAATGTATAAGTGTAATGCCTTTACGTTTTCCTAATATTTTTAAGTTTATTCCTAATGAGCGAGAAAGTGGCAAAAAAAAAAACTCCCTGAGATGGCATGAGGAAGAAACCATGAGAGAAACCATACACAAAAGTGAACCCATCCTCATGTGGGTGGCACTGAATGTCCATTCATTACAGTTCCGTCATTGTTGAGGTGCGCTGTTCAGTGGTAGCAGAACTGTTTATGCATCCTGTGGTCCTGAGCCGTTGTAGCAGACTGTTGATATCAATTACGGTCCAAATCCATTCTCAAAGTTCTTGAGTTGCTCAGTAACTTCATGGATCTTTAGGATGTTCACGTGGAACATCCTCAGCCGCACAGAGTGTCTCTAAATAAACTCCATCCAGAGGTAGAACTTCGGGATGCACCCCAGACCTTCTTGCCTGGCAGCACCTCACTAATGCTCTTGAAGCTGAACAAACCCAGATCTTCACAGCTGCACTCCAAAATCTAGTAGAAAGCCATCTCAAAGGAATGGGGCATTTTTTTTTTTCTAAGCATTATAGAGCTGCCTTTTCATTTTCCTTTAAAATACCACACTGCAATCTAATCAACCAAAAATCAACAATGAAACAGAAATTTTTAAATGGTAAAGTGGTAGCGCAGTGGTTAAGGCAATGGGTTACTGATCAGAAGTCAGGGGTTCGATCCCTGCCAAACTGCCACTTTTGGGGCCCTTGAGCAAGGCCCTTAACCCTCTATGCTCCGGGGGTCCCTTACGAGGGAAATATCAAGGTCCGTGACGTCGGAGTGACGTGGGGCCGCCTTCCCGTGGGCTCACCACCTGCAGGAGGGACCGTAAGGGACGGTGCTGTGAGGATTGGGCAGCAGTCGAAGGTGGGGGCCTGCTTAGACTGCTGCCCCCGCGACCCGGATTACGGATACGCGTGAGAAAATGAATGAATGGATGGATTATAGAGCTGCCTTTTCATTTTCCTTTAAAATACCACACTGCAATCTAATCAACCAAAAATCAACAATGAAACAGAAATTATTAAATGGTAAAGTGGTAGCGCAGTGGTTAAGGCAATGGGTTACTGATCAGAAGTCAGGGGTTCGATCCCTGCCAAACTGCCACTTTTGGGGCCCTTGAGCAAGGCCCTTAACCCTCTTTGCTCCGGGAGTGATGTATCATCTCTGACCCCCAACCTCCTAAAACCCTGGGATTTGTGATAAAAGAATTTCACGGTGGTGACCAGTAGAAAGCTGTTTCTTACTTTTTTAATTGGTTACAGTGAATGTTATGGATCTTATTATTATTCTTAACAGCTAGAGCAGTAAAGAGCCTGGTAAGACGGCCGATCGTTTCAGAGTCGGCGAGTTCCTTAATGCAGGAGCACTGACAAAATTGAGCAGTACAATGCAGCATACGGTAGTTATATAACTCCACTACTAGCACCCCATGCCATTACATCACTTTTTAAACACTGAGCTCATTTGAAACGCTCACAATCAGTTATATCTATTGCAGAGCCGGAGAATTCCGGAGACCAGCGCAGCTAAAATCCTAAACGTTTGCCAAAGATGTGCTACTGTTACACAGTCAGGCGACATAGAGAGTGATATTGGGATCCAATCCGTTTTCCTTTTTCTCGGATTCGAGACTTGCTTTCGCATACCCTCGACTGCCGACATCACTTACACGTAATTACAGGAACGTTTTCGAAGTGCCATTTTTGACCTGGTATTTCGAGCACTAGTTCGAGGTCTCCAGTTTTACGCCTCAGTGTGAGATTACAGAAAAGCAGACAAGAGTCTAAAAAAAGGGAAGATCAATGACGCTAAACACTCGCACTGTCACCGTTTAAACCCGAGACAAGCTGCAGGGGGAAACGTTATCCGTCCTCGTCTGCATGTGTACGCAGGATTCACGGAGAGACGCTGGTGTGGCGTCATCTCCACAATCATGAACAAGTGTACGGGCCGCTTTGAAGTAGAAACGTGGGAGGAAAGGGCACGAGAGAAGGGTGGCTGCCATGGGCAGCCATGAGAGCAATTTATGAATTGTTTGATGCTAGTTCTCGTAGCTCTGAGACACTGTTGGAGACGGAGGAAGTGCATTCTGGATGAGGTGGCTTCACAGAGTTCTGAAATCCATGTTACTGTAAACACGCGTTTACCCTATTCAGTAAATAATTTGAATTGTATATGTTAATATTGTAAATGTTTTACCCAAACTAGCAGGCTAAGCACTTTGGATATAGGTTTGGCATGTTTCAATATAATCTTCAGTATCATTTTTAGTATTATCAAGTTTGTGGGCACCTGACCTATAAGATTGCTTTTTGAACATCCCTTTCCACATGTTGCTTTTATTTACTGGTATAATAACCTTCACTCTTCTGGGAAGATGTTCCACCAGATTTTGGAGTGTGCTTGTGTATAATTAGCTCATTCAGCCATCAGTAATGCTGGAGTTCAGTCAGCCCATCATCCCATTCATAGGGTTGAGGGCAGAGATCTTTAGCAAGGAGATCTTCTACTCCAACCATTTAAAGCTTCATGTAGCTAGCTTCGTATACAGGGGCATTGTCCTATACAATTACCTGCCTCCAACATTGTGGTACCAGTTTGGGGAAGAACCACATATTTCAAAAAAATATCAGGAGTCCCAATACCTTTGTCCATATAGTATGTCATAATCATATTAAATTCACTAATGCAGGTCTCTTTGAGACAGGAGGTAAATCTTTAGATATGTCTTACACAGGAAGCACCTCACGTTCCTGCAAATGCATTAGGTACATAAAAAACACTCCACTTTTCACTCAGGAATACAGAATAAACGACAGACGGCTCACTTTTTTAAATTTACGACAGCAGCAAAGAGCCGATAATAGAACAAAGAATATGCTAGTTGCAAGACAGGAAGTTCATTTACATTTTAATATTTATAGCTTTGTTCTCTCAAAAAGGATCAAGCGATGATATTGGATCCATGCTGTCTCTCTCATGTTGTTTGACCATTTTTATTAAATTAATTAATTAATAAATTATTTAATTAAAAAAGAGGCGAAATTTAAACCTTCAACGCAACACATTTTTTCATGACGTCCTTTCTTTACTCAGATAATAAAAAAATAAAGTCGACCAAAAATACTTTTTCAAGTTCGTTTCAGCGTTATGAGGAAAGAAATGCCACCAATCGTGCTGCTTAACCCTCTGGGGTCGACAAACGCGGCAGCACGTTTTGTAGCATTTTTTCCTCGTTAATTGCCGGATGTGTGCATCGAGGCGGATATTTGCGGATTTGCAGATCAGTAATACAAATGTTTAGTGATTTTTTTGATCATACAGTGAACAATAAATTGTCCGAATCTATAAGGGGTCTACTTTTATTTGTATACTCAAATCTTAATAACAAAACACTGTACTTTTGTAAAATTAAGAAATCAGACAGGGGGCGCTCTGTGCCGTCTCTGTCTCTGTCTGACATTTCGCTGACATAATAAATATAGAAATAGAGAGCTCAAAATGTCTTAAATAAACAAATTCACATCGAAAACATTCATTCTCTGATTATGTAATCCATATGAGAGTTAGAAGAGGTACACATTCTCCGGTATCACCTCGTTAACCGTCCGTGTGGAAACATAGCAAAAGTTCCGTTTGGTGTCCTGATGAATAACGTAATTCAAAACACCATAATCTCTTTAAAACATTTACAAGAAAATAATGTCTTCATGCTCTATGTTGAGTTTGGTTTCACTAATCACATTTGCATAAAGCATCCACAAACATACAAACATTTTGTCTATTCTTTATGTTTTTCCTTCTACTGTAACTGGTGATCCATAATGGTGTAATGACCTTCGTTTTAAACAGGATGTTGATGCCGAAAAATGAAACCGTAAGCTGATAAGGCTTTGCTCTGAACAGAAATTGCAGTAAGATCGATTCGTCCTGAGACTATAGCAACCAGAGGCTTTTTAAAAAATATCAAACAATGTCTTATACAGATTCTGCGATTTTAGCAATATTATAAAATCATTACAAATGAAACTGCATGTAGACTGTACGATAATTTAAAACTAGTACAGCGTAGGGTATGACATAAGTAGTATAAAACACAGCAGTTGTGGAAGTCGTAGCTTAGTGGTTAAGGCATTAGACTTTACTTCTGATGGTCATGAGTTCAAATCCCTGCCACTACTAGGTGTCTGTAAATGTAAAAAAACATTAGCATGTGCTTTTTTTTTTTTTATTAAATCTGTGGGCTAACTGCACTTATACAGCTTGTCACTTGAAAGCTGCAATTCCACTGCTTTCATGCAGTATCCTTCCTGAAGTGTTCATGGTAACAGCTAGAGGACACATCATACATGCCAGACCTCAGCTGCCACAACTCCACAAAACTTATCCCCTTTTTGGAAATCCATATGCTGTTGTTCTCCAATTATGATATAGGACCACCATTTTGGAGTCACGAGCAACAAAATCGGCACAATTGTTTGTCACGTTTCGTACAGGAAAGTCCAAAATCGCACAATATACCGTGCAGTCAATTAGTGCATTCATTTCAAAAGAGATTTAGGCCTCAAAGATTCTTTGCTTTAACTAATAAACATAATGCAAAAGTTGGTATTGGACAGCCGAAGTGTATTGAGTGGTGCTGTGATTTAGAATTTCTGCACAGAAAGTCATCCAGCTTTAACGAATGTATGAATTTGAATCATTATAATGTTATTATTAATTGGATGTTTGCGGAGTAGGGAGCAGGTTGAGAAGAGTCTGGAGAGGTGGAGGTACATGCTGGAGAGAAGGGGAATGAAAGTCAGTAGAAGTAAGACAGAGTACGTGTGTTTGAATGAGAGGGACGGCAGTGGAGTGGTGCGGTTGCAGGGGGAAGAGGTGGAGAAGGTGGAGGAATTCAGGTACCTGGGGTCAACAGTGCAAAGTAATGGAGAGTGTGTTAGAGAAGTGAAGAAAAGAGTGCAGGCTGGGTGGAGTGGGTGGAGAAGAGTGATAGAAGAAGTGATTTGTGATAAAAAAAGAGTATCTGTGAGAGTGAAAGGGAAAGTTTATAGGACTGTGGTGAGACCTGTGATGTTGTATGGTTTAGAGACAGTGGCATTGAGTAAAAGACAGGAGGTGGAGCTGAAGGTAGCAGAGCTGAAGATGTTGGGATTTTCGTTGGGAGTGACAACGATGGACAGGATTAGAAATTAGTTTTTTAAAGGGACAGTGCATGTAGGACGTTTTGGAGACAAGGAGAGGGAGGTGAGATTGAGATGGTTTGGGCATGTGCAGAGGTGGGACATGGGGTATATCGGTAGAAGAATGCTGAGGTTGGAGCCACCAGGAAGGAGGAAAAGAGGAAGAACAAGGAGGAGGTTTATGGATGTGGTAAAGCAGGACATGCAGGTAGTTGGTTTGAAAGAGGCAGATGTAGAGGACAGCGGGGTATGGAGACGGATGATCCGCTGAGCGATCCCTAATGGAAGAAGCCGGAAGAAGAAGATGTTTTTTTTTAATAATTAATGCTATATTCTGGCGTATTATAGGAAGTTGTTGTTTCTATTTCTTTTATTGTATGTGTGGACACACCACATAATCTAAAGTCTACAGATATAAGAAATTATTCGAAGTAAATACACAATTGTTTCTGTTAAAGGAGGGTTTGTACCAGGCTGTTTCTCCTTTGAACGTCCTGTTCTTTCTCTCAAGACGGATTATTATGTTCCTCTTAGCCTTTTGATCTAGCCCTCCCTAGTTTTCTTGTCTTAATCTTTCCCTGTCCCACTTTCGCGTATCATATAGGATTTGACATTATTCAAGGTCGCTCGAGGTTTGTGCATGTTGTAGTGAATGGTGTGTGACGTTGCAATAAAAAGCACCGCATTGTTATGCACGGCTTATACCTCATGGCTGGTTTAAATCTGGGTTGCACTCGAATAAAAACTCCTCCACAGACTGAACCCAGGTGTTCGAACAGTGCAGCATTATTAGGTTTTTTAAACAATCTGCTAATTCCTCAGCACGTTCCTGGAAAATTCTGCCTTTGCACCGGCGTTCTGGAAAGTTCTCTTTTTACCACAGAGTGACACAGCAACAGAAACATGCGAGGTCATTTTTAGTTCTCCTTATAGCACCCTCATGGCAGTGCGTTTCATCAGACCTGCACACCTCCTCAGTTATCTCTTGCAGTTTAAAATTTTGTGGGAGAAGTCGCATTAGGAACGTCTGGTCGTTTTTACGAATGCAGCAGATTAACAGTAACGCGCAGAAGGCCGAGCCGAGTAGGTCCACGCGGGTGCTGATGTTGGAACATGGATCAGCGGTCACCTAGCAACCAGCATCAGTGTAGTGTGTGTTTGTGTGTGTGTGTGTGTGTGTGAGGATGATGCTGAGAGCCATGCAGCTTCTAGCAGAACCTTTGTGGAGTGAAGTGGGATGCTCTAAAAGCTCTTTATAGATATAGACATCACTTTATGCCTCCAGATATCAGATAGGGGCAATTGTCCTTTTTTTGGTCCATTACTCCACTGTGGGTCAGTGTGTTTTATTGTGTCTGGTGCTTTTTAGTTTTCTGTAAGGAACAGTGTGTGTCTGCATCAAGTCCTGTTATTATTTGCATATTATGCTGTTACACACTTCCTGGTGTATGACATGATTTCTTGTGTTATCGTCCCCACAAGATATTACATTGCCAAAAAATCAAATTATTAGCAAAGGTGCTTTTTGTTTTCTCTTCCTTTATAAAACAAGAGATGAGCCCTTTGTGAATCTTCCTTGGATTTAAAATTTCAGTGCTTCACCAGAAGTAAGATGACTGAAGATTCTGGACACCACGAGCTAAAGTAGAATTAAAGAGACGGTTTATTGCATGCACATAGATATCCTGAGCGCTCTGAGATGGAAGAACACAAATGTTTAGGTAGCATTAGATTTTCTCTCCATTAGAACTTGGACCCAAACCTGTTCCAGCATGACAATGTTCCTGTGCACAAAGCCAGCTCCATGAAGATTATAGGCTGAAGGAGGAGATCTTGAGTGGCCTGCTACAGAGCTTGACCTCAAACCTTTTAACCTTTTACTGCACCCCAGGGCTCCTCAGCTTACGTACACCTTACCTTTGCTAACAAAGCTAATTGTGCTTTAAAGATAGGATTCATAGGTTTCTTGTATCAGAATCTTGTACAAAAAGCATTGCGATGTACAATCAGTTGTTGATTCCGACACTCTTCTATGCTGTTTCCAGGCTGTAAATTTTGGACAAACACATGTAATCAAATAAACTGCAATGGTGTCGGCTAAACTTTGAAGGTGCATGCTTAGAAATTTCTACTACAGCCTGTTTTTTTTTACATGTTAATTTCTATTACAGTATTTGCTTCAGTCTACTGAAAAACTCCAGGTGACAAATTTGTTCCTCCCACTTGAGCATTCGTTTCATATTGGTTTCGGGTTGCTGCTTACAGATTAGTTCAGGATTGAAGCTAGCTGTGAGGGTGCTGTGGACTTCTTCTTTTCTGTGTTCGGATCTGATTGCAGAGTTTATCATTTTAGCCTTTCACTAAACACATGTCACGCCTGCTCAGATAAGACCCACTCTGAAGCTTCTCTTTATCTACGGCTCTGTAAAAGCAGCCGACTGGAGGGGAAAGTGTGTGTGATTGTGTGTGTGTGTGTGTGTGTGTGTGTGTGTGTGTGTGTGTGTGTGTGGGGATAGTATCTAAAACTGTGGTTTTTGGGTGCTCTTCATAATTAGCCCTCTCAAGGTAAAAGACTGAGCTGGTATCTCTGTGAAGAAGGGTACATTTAATAAGATGGTTATTTCACATAGAGAGCCTCTGTTAGCTCTGACTGGAATGGATTGAGGATGGTAAAGAAGCCACAGACCTCCAGCTCAAGTGGAGATAGCAAGCCCTCTCTCTCCCCTCCATTTTCTCTTCTCATTTCTTCAGGACGGGTCCGTGTGACAGAAAGTGTGCAGTGCGGCTAAAAAATTGTTAACGTGAATAAAGAAAACCGCCGTCAGCTAATTATCACTCCTCGGATTTTGAGGTGCGGTAAAGCATCTGGCAAGCGTTCTAATGGATGTATTTATAGTAGGAACTTTTTCTACAGTTTGGTCATAGTTACTGTTAAAAATAACAACGCGAGCAGCTGTTCAGAGACCACAGGACTCTCCGTTTAGAAGCTTAGGTGTTTCGTGCATTTGTGTCATCTCTCTCTTTTTTTTTCCCCTTCTGCCAGCAGAAAGCATGTGATCATTCCTCCACTTTTCAGCGTGACAAACAAAAACGTTACGCAGATGCAAAAACACTTTGGCTTAGCACCGATTTCAGGTTAACAGCTTCTAATTTTTGGGTGGGTTGTAAACTTGACACCGTTTCTCTACTAAATAACGGAATAACCAGATCATGTGACATATTACCTCAGTAAGCACATACCTACTGATTTACTGTTTCACTATAAAAGCAACCAGTTCATTGAGCTCCTTGATGACCATCGTTCATGTTTGTTTGTGTAGTTAACAAGTTGATTAGACGGTGTTGATGGTACATATAAGTAGGATAGGAGGTTGGTGATTGCTTTTTAATTGTCGTCACACAAAAGAATGACTCAGTGAAGACACAGGACACAATAAAACACGGAAAAGAACAGGGAAACTAGACTGACCTAGGAAGGAGGACATGGGCAGCACCAGAATTTGATTACATAGACTGTATTTGAAGGTAGCTAATCTGCTCAAAATATCAAACTAGCTAACTACACTAGGCCAAGCTTACTTCTAGCCTTTGCATGTTAACTGCTCTCAAACCAAGGAAGTTATTATTCCAGCTAAAATTCCACCCATATTTATTCTTTATATACTGTATCATACAGACATTTTATATATGCACATATGTATCATGTTACTGGAACTAGTTTTGACATATCTTATCTACCTAACAATCCTTGCACAGTTATTCCGTATATAAATACATCGAACAGGCATAACATTATGACATTATAACATTATGACCAATGAGTGAATAACACTGATTATCTCTTCATCATGGCACCTGTTAGTGTGTAGGATTTATTAGGCAGCAAGTGGACATTTTGCCCTCAAAGTTGATGTTTCAGAAGCAGGAAAAATGGGCAAGCTTAAGGATTTGAGTGAGTTTGACGAGGGCCAAATTGTGACGTCTAGAAATCTGGGTTAGAGCATCTCCAAAACGGCAGCTCTTGTGGAATGTTCCCAATGTTCAGTATCATTTAAAAGTTCTCCAAGGAAGGAAGAGTGGTTCGTAGGCAGCCAAGGATCATTGATCACGTGGAGAGATGGACCATGTGGACAGACGAGCTCCTGTAGCTCAAATTGCTGAAGAAGTTAAGGTTGTTTATGCTTGACGGGTCAGAACTGTGATAGCAGCAAAAGGGGGACCAATAGCATATTTGACAGGTGGCCATAAAGTTATGTCTGGTCAGTGTGTTATCTCTGTGTTTTGTCTTCACTTCACATGCAAACATATATTTTAATAAATTCTATGTTTTGTCTCCTTTGTAGACATAAACTGATATTTTTGTGTTTTGTCTCAGATATAAAACATTTTTTCTCAAATATAAGTACTTGAGAAATAAACACTAGCCTTTTTTGTTACTTTACAATAGAACAAGAAGTGTAAAAAAATTCCTTATTGTGCAGAAAATGACAACAAGTATTTATTGCTGCTTGTTTTAGGCAATGGGTCATTATGGTTTTGGAAATAAACAGAAATAAAGAATTATACCACCATTTACCACACTAGTAGCTGTTACTTTATAATAAACGTGAAGCAGAAATACGGGCAAACTGCTTTACCATTTAATTTCTTTCCTGTTGATTTATGATATTATGATAATTGACCTACATTTTGGACATGAACACATCCAGTTGTGGAAGTGGAAGTTTTGCTAAGCAATAAAAAACGAAACAAATAAAGCCGGATCATTAGTGATCATTTTGTGATTTTTATTTTTTTTTTTTGGCATAATTTTACGATTTATTTTTTATTTGTTGAAAAAACAGTTGTAGTGAGTAGTTCAGTGTGTGTGTGTGTTTGTGTGTGTGTGTATTTGTGTGATAGTAGTTGTGGTGGTGGTTGTGGGGGGTGTTGCCCTAGTACAGATGGGTTCTTGGTGAATAACCGTTTGTCTCCTTGTTCACTGAGAGGCATTATATAATTATAGACAGCGTTATATAATGCATCTGGGACTGTGTGTGTGTGTGTGTGTGTGTGTGTGTGTGTGTGTGTGTGTGTGTGTGTGTGTTTGGATGAATGTGATCATATATATGTTTGTGATTGTGCATGAACTGAGTAAATATGTGTGTGTGTGTGTGTGTGTGTGTGTGTGTGTGTGTGTGTGTGTGTGGGTGTGGGTGTGTCTCCACAAGCACACTCCAAGATTTGGTGGAAATTCTTCCCAGGAGAGTGGAGGATATTATAAGAGCAAATGGGGACAAAATAAGGAATGGGATGTTAGGCACATACCAATCTTACGATCAGGTTTACACAAACTTAGTGTGTGTGTGTGTGTGTTTGAGTGAGAGCGAGAGAAATAGACCATAAAAAGAACAACCGGGAACACAAATGATTAGCTAAAAGGATGGTTTATCGTTTTTTTCCGCTTAATTCCGTCTGTGTGGATTGTGTTTCAAGGGGATAAAGCGGCCCTAATTTCATCAGATCGTAATCGAGTGCAGGGCGCTGCAGCACACACTCCTATCAGTCTGCATTATGTGCGTCTGTGAGTTCACTGTTTTTGCAATTCGAGCACTTCCGACTGTAATGTGAACGTTGTGTCGGTTTAACATGGCATTTGTGAGTTGCCTTGGATTAGTGACCATGTCTGTGCACTAATGTAATGAAATGATCCAGATGAAGTGGCTCAGTCTGGCGTAGCGAGATAACGCCCGATGAAAGCGATCTAGGTGAGCTGAGGATTCTGGGAGGTCAAGGGTGTTCCTGAGTCAACTAATCGTCAGCAGTGACATCAGAGTCTGTCAGGAATATGTGTTTTTTTAATCTTGCAGAAGAAATTGGGGTTGAGCTCTCAATTAAGTCATGGTGGCCAAATCAAACAAGACAAAGAGACGCAATACATTGTAGGTTTGGTGGCCTGGAAAAGACTGTAATACAATATATAGACAAAAGTTTGTTGACACCTGACTATAAGATTAGTATGTGCTTTTTGAAAGACCTATTTAGTCCTTGTTGGCTCTTATCATAACCTTTACTCTTCTGGGAAGATATTACACTAGATTGTGGAGCGTGCTTGTGGAGATTTGTGCTCATTCAGCCACAAGGGTATTAGTAAACTCAGGTATTGATGTAGGTGAGGTGAGAAGGCCTGGGGTGCACTCAGTGTTCACATTTATCCCAAAGGTGTTTAATAGGGTTGGATCTCTATAGTAAGCTACTCAAGATATTCCACTCTAACCCATGTATACCATATGTATACCTGGGTCTTCTATTTCAAGTAAAGGGAAAATTTTATGCTCCCACACCCAAAGGCATCTTACACAAGTGTGTTCTTTGTGCTAACGGTTTGGGGAAAAACCACATATGGCAGAAAAAGTCAGGTGCCCCAATTCTTACCAGCGGGGAAGACTAGATAATCAGTGACTAAATATAGAAATGGGACATTCAAAAAGCACATAACAATCTTATAGACAGGTGTCCACAAACTTTTGTCCATATAGTGTATAGCAGTCTTTTCCCGGCCACCAAACATACACTGTATTGCGTCTCTTTGTCTTGTTTGATTTGGCCACCATGTATGTGTGGTGAATTTTGTCAAGAAATTCTAAAAAATATATATATATATATATATATATATATATATATATATATATATATATATATATATATATATATATATATATATATATATATATGGTTTTGAATTTTAACTCATACCCGTGTACTTGTGTTGTATACTTCCGTGTGCTAAATTGTGTACAGTTTTTCTTGCATTCACATATGGCACGTATAAACTAAAGCTCTAGCTTATTTCCTAGGTTACCCCATCTCATTTTACCTCATCTTTTGTGTAGATTAAAGCATCCTGTTATCCTAAATCTTTCGCTGCTGGTTTTTCCTTTCCAAGTACAGTGCTAATTTCATGCTATGCTGCTCAGGAGAATGCTAACAGAGGATTCCAGACGCTTCTCATTCGTGCAGGCAGCAGGATTTTCATTGGAGCTAAATGCTAACGTAGCACTGTTTATGCCGTTTCATTAAATCCATGATTATTGTGGGGGGAAAAAAGTCAATTACGTGCACTTTTTTTTCTATAAACCAATTTTGGTAAATGAGCTCAAACATGTTTTGGGTGAAATATTTGTTCTAAAAGCCCTTATTAATGTTCAAGTTCTTAAAAAAAGAAAAAAAGGCTTTAATGACGTAAATGAATCAGGGTCCCCTGGTGGTCTAGTGGTTAAGATGCAGCGCTCTCACTGTTGCGACCCGGGTTCGATCCCCGGTCAGGGAACCATCCCCAGCCACTCTCAGTGCCGGTCCCAAGATAAATTGGGGAGGGTTGCGTTAGGAAGGGCATCCAGCGTAAAACATATGCCAAATCAAACGTGCGGAGGATCCGCTGTGGCGACCCCTAACGGGAGAAGCCGAAAGAAAGTACTAATGACGTAAATGAATCAGGAAGCAGTGGGTGGTGTTTCTGCCTTACAGCTCCAAACTGCCTGCTTTGATTGCGAGTGTCTGGAGTGTCCTCATGGTTCAGGTTCTCTTAAAGCTAGGTGGATTGCTCTAAATTGGTCCTAGATGGCCTGAATTCCTGCCTCCAGAAGAGAGCCTCCAAATTCACTGTAACCCTGAACAGCACTTTTACTGAACCTTATAGAATAAATTAATCAGATTTACTACAGTGATTCTTCTGGTAACACCTACTTGATACCAAACTATGTACTGATGGAGACAGTGATTTATGTATTGTTATAAAGTTATTGCTTCAAGTTTAGATGGTCCCCGAGTTACGATGGTTCAGCTTACAATTTTTTTGATCTTATGATGACGATGATTGTGATACAACAAAATTGTAAAAATATTTTAAGTTTTACGCTGCATGCAAACGTAGCAGTGTTTGCTTTGTCCTTCACTCGTTCATGCACCCGCTGTCACATACATATACACTGACCAAGTATAACATTATGACATTATAACATTATGAGCAGTAATGTGAATAACACTGATTATCTCTTAATCATGGCACTTGTTAGTGGGTGGGATTTATTAGACAGGAAGTGGACATTTTGCCCTTAAAATTGATGTGTTAAAAGCAGGAAAAATGGGGAAGCGTAAGGATTTGAGTGAGTTTGACAAGGGCCATATTGTGACGTCTAGACGACTGAATCAGAGCATCTCCAAAACTGCAGCTCTTGTGGGCTGTTCCCGGTCTTCTAAGCGACTGATGCTACCCTCGACTGAAAGCGGGGAACCAGCAGCGTGGGTTTGCCTTCGAAATTTGCTCGCAAAATAGGGTACAATTTTGAGAGCAAGGTCGCGCGTATCTTCGTTTACTCGTACTATTAGTTGCTTGTACAATAGGGTTTTACTGTATCAACCCACAATATTTTCAAGTTACGATGGGGTCATCGGAACGCACCTGTATTTAATCTTAGAGAATTTGTCTGTTTTTGTCAACAAAAAAACCCCACCCAACTTCCTGTTCACACCCTCAGGAGTAGCCTACAACAGCTAGCAGCCTTCAACCTCACAGCACTTATATCACCCCACACTGTTCCATACTCCCTTCAGTCTTCAGTCATTGTTCGGCTGGGCCAACCGTCTCTCAGGGTACAAGGAAGACATGCTTTAAGACTCTTCTCTGTTCTGACACCTAGGTGGTACGAACTTTCACTTGATGTCCGAACACCTGATGCTCTTGCGAATGATGTCTAAAAACCTACCTCTTTTAGCAGTGCTTGAATTAGAACTTTTTCCCAAAAATATTGCTTTAAAATATTGCTGTAAGTACGACAGAGAAAACCACAGACACCTGTGAAATTACCTCAGGACCCGATGTGAAACGATTCCCACCCAAACTGACCTCTCGGAAGTTACAAATTCAGACTCACACACCAACCATTACTTTCTTATCGTTGTTCTTGCCATGACTAAGGCCACTCTGCACATGCCCAGTAGGCCCAGTAGCTCATCATTATCTGGTTATAGAGTAAATATTGAGATCTCTGCACTTTAGTTATTTCCTCCTTGTTATTCTAACTAACCATGTTCGCGTCAATGGAGTAGGTGAAACAGTGTTTAACGCCTGTCTATCCATATTTAGTACCTCTGGCAGGGATTTTCCTTTTTTCTTTTTTTACGCAGGTCAAATTAGGGAGTAAAAACACGTCGGGAGATTTAATGCCTCCAAGTTTAAGCCAACATGATTGATCCAGCCTTACGAGCCACTCAATTTCTTCGTCTCTGATGGCTGTCTGCCGAGCGTTAGGGGTTTGTTTCGAGAATAATTCAAGCGAGTGGGAATTTGACTGCTGTTTTTTTAACAAGTGTGTCAATAAGACAAGATGTTGAACGTACAAAAGACTCAGTTTAGAGAGTGCAGCCATGAATCCAGGCCATGCATTGGGAAAGTATTCACAGCGCATCACTTTTTCCACATTCATCATTTCTCTTAAAATTCTACAAGCAATAACCCATACTGACCACATGAAAGAAGTTTGTTTGAAATCTTTGCAAATTTATTTAAAAAATTCAAACCAAAAAAAAAACATCACATGTACAGTAAAGTATTCACAGCCTTTGCTCAGTACTTTGTTGAAGCTTCTTTGGCACCAATTACAGTCTTAAGTGTTTTTGAGTTTGATGCTACAAGCTTGGCACAGCTATTTCTGGGCAGTTTCTCCTTATTTCTTTTTTACTGAACCTCTCAAGCTCTATAAGGTTGGATGGGGCGCATCAGTGCACAGCCATTTTCAGATCTCCTGAGATGTTAAATTGGGCTCAAATCTTGGCTCTGTCTGGGCCACTCAAGGACATTCACAGAGTCGTCCTGTACTCTCTACTTTGTTATCTTGGCTGTGTGCTTAGGGTCGTTGTCCTGTTGGGAGATGAACCGTCACCCGGGTCTGAGGTCCAGATAGGTCACTCAAGATCTTCCACTCCAATCCATGTAAATTATATTAAAAGGGAGCCGGCTTTGTGCAAGTCAAGTCAAAAAGCTTTTATTGTCATTTCAACCATATATAGCTGATGCAGTACACAGTGAAATGAAACAACGTTTCTCCAGAACCCTGTTGCTACATACATACAATAATCACAGAAACAGAAAACACAGGGCTAAGGACTAGTATGTGTCCTCGCCACATAAAGTGCATGTGTGCAACCTGGTGCAAACAGTGCAAAGACAACACAAGACAGTGCAAGACAATACCCAACACACAAAATACAAAATAGCTCCGCCAGGAAACCTGTTGTATAGAGACAAAGTGAACAGTAGCAAAAAAGTAAAATGTTGTGCAAAAGAGCAAATAGCAGCAATCCAGAAAAGATGTGCAAAAACGGCATGTAAACAGTTTATGGTAATAAAGTGATGTAATGTGAGTGGTACTGAATTCATGGGTGTGCGAAGTGAGTACGAGTGTGTGTTGAGTCCGGGTTGCACAGGGGCATTGTCATGCTGGAAAAAGTTTAGATCAAGTCAAGGGGAAATTTTCCGGTCACCGCTTTCAGAGACATCCAATACAATTGTGTACCTCCAACTTTGTGGTAACAGTTGGAAGATGAACCACAAATAGCTGAAAAAATCAAATACCAGACAATGTTTTGTTTGAAATGACTGTATTTTAAACATTGTGATAGTTGGAAAATCACTGTGGTGTTAGCAGAATAACACTTTTCCTGAATTTGCTGCTGTATGCAAGTAATCCAATTCAAGCGGTATTATCTTTGTATAACTGCTTATTTGTCGTGGGTAATTCCTTTCATATATTAATGTAGGTTAATAGCTGAGAGTAATAACACAGCAAAGAGGACGTGTAGTATGTCAAAACATTTGTCCAGAACAAATCAGCACAAAGGAATGACAGTCATTTATTTTTAATTTTTTTGGTTTTGATTTGAGTGGGCGGTAATGATATCCCCACCACAGACTTCCACTATATTATAGCTGTTATAAAAATCCAATAAACCAAAGCAAGCACACTTTAGCACAAGCCCAGCACAAATGAGCTATATTTTATTCATTTGTTATGTACATATTTATTTTAATGAAGGTAAATTCCAGTTCATCCCAAAGGTGTTCTGTAGGATTGAGGTCAGAGCTCTATAGCAGACCACTCACGATCATTCCAACCTTTTTAAACCATATCTTCATGGAGCTTGCTTTGTGCACAGGGGCATTGTCATGCCGGAACAGTTTTGTGTCTCCTGGTTCAAGTAAAGAGAAAATTCAATGCTACCACATCTAAAGGTACTCTATATAATCCTATGCAACCTTTGACTTTGTGGTTTGGGGAGGAACCACATATGGCTGGAAAAGTCATGTTCCAATACTTTTGTGCATATAGTGTACATTTAAGAGCATACAGAAACAGTTGAGGCTGAAAGATAGCATCAGGACCAAATATTTGTGATTCGTACCTGTTTCGCCTGCCATTAGATTGCTATTTTCATGCTACTATTGTTAGACTGTATTTTAGTGAAAAAGCTCAGCTGGGACCATTATCTCATTATCTCAGTGGATGTACACTTAGAAGGAGAAAAAGAAAAGAAAACGCTGTGCTGCAAAATGCTCATATAGTAGAATTTTGAAAAATATACCTATTCTAAAATATAACGCTGCATTCCTCATAGCATTTGACTACCAGTAAATGTACCCCACACATACGTGTGGCTAGAAATGAGCTTACTATGAACTCTGGTGTTTATGAGTTTAAAAACAAATCTTCTGCTCGTTGGTGTAAATTCTCCTCTGTTTTGCCTCTGTTGTTCTCAGGTTAACAAAGACAACGTGGTGAAGGTGGGCCACAAACAGGTGGTTAATATGATCCGGCACGGGGGAAATCATCTCATCATTAAAGTTGTGACCGTCAGCAGAAATCTCGACCCTGATGATACGGCTCGAAAAAAAGGTACGTGCATTACCAGGCTCGATTCCTTTAGCTCCTCTTAGTGAAGCACTGTGTCCATATTGCTTTAATCTACAAAAGCCACTTTGGTGTTACAATTACATCTGAACCCTTTTCTAAAGTCAAAGATGATTGCTTCCCATAATGGATTATTTTTAGTTTATTTTTGAAAGAACAGTTTAGCAAATTATCAAATTCTCATTCTTGTTCTCTGAACAAAGAATGGTCATTGCATCATTGAGATTCAATACAGTTAAAATGAATGAAAATCATAAATATGGCATAGATAACAAATAGTTAACTGATCCTATTTCAAATGAAACGTATTATTCTGCTCTTTAACTTCAAAAGGAACTACCTTGAACTCCATAGATTACAATTACACTGGCTCAAGTTCTACATTAGCAAGAAGCAAACTTGACTAGCAAAATCAAGCATAGTTCATTTGCTGAGGAATGTATAGTACAGACACCGATCAGGCATAACATTATGGCCACCAATCAGGCATGACATTATGACCACCTGCCTAATATTGTGTTGGTCCTCCTTTTGCTGCCAAAACAGTTCTGACCCGTCCAGCATTAACAGCACCAACTTCTAAAAAACTTGAGCTACAGGAGCTCATCTGTTGGATCAAACCACACGGACCAACCTTCGTTTACCACATGCATCATTTGACCGCCCATGACCCTGTCGCCGGTTCAACACTGTTCCTTCCTTGGACCACTTTTGAAAAACACTAAACACTGCAGAATGACCCAGTCATCTAGACATCACAATTTGGCCCTTTTCAAACTTTCTCAGATCCCTACACTCGCCAATTTTTCCTGCTTCTACCACATCAACATTAAGGACAAAATGTCCACTTGATGCCTAAGATATTCCGCCCACTAACATGTGCCATGATATAATTAGTGTTATTTACTTTATCAGTCATAATGTTATGCCTGGTCTGTGTATATACTGTGGATCACTAATACGATTGCTAGCTCATGGCTTACTGCTCGTGTTTTGGGTTTTTTTCTGCTCAAGCTCCAGTCCTTCCAAGGAGAGCTCCATCAACTGCCCTTTCCACTCGCTCCAAATCCATGACCTCAGAACTGGAGGACTTGGGTAAGCACTGTACACCGACATGCCAACAGTTAAACATGGCCTGTGCATTTTTTAATCCCTCTGTAAATATCTGCTCTGTTATCTATAATAAACTGAAAAAGAAAAAATACAATTGTTTGGATTTATATGGCTAGCTGATGCTGAGCTTACTTTTTAGACAGAGAGTGATCTGTAAATGATCCAGAAGTTTTGAGATGCTGAGGTAAAAAAAATTAAAATAAATAGGATGTGTGATATTCTTTTGATCAACCCCAATTCCAGAAAAGTTGGAAAACCATGTAAAATCTACAATAAAACCAGAATGCAATAATTTGCACATCTAATAATACTATATTTTATTTACAATAGAACATAGAAAGCTGAACAGTATATACAGGTTTTAGAGCAACAAATTCTTCCATCCAGAGAACGTCTTTTTCAAGACAATGCTAACTGCATAATGCATCTATTACAATAGCATGACTTCGTACAAGAAGAGTCCGGGTGCTGAACTGGCCTGCCTGCAGTCTAGAGCTTTCACCATTTGAAAACATTTGGTGCATCATGAAAGGAAAAAATACAACAAAGGACACCCAGAACTGATGAACAGCTAGAATCCTGTATCAAACACATATGGGACAACATTCCACTCTCAGAAGTTCAGCAACTGGTCTCCTCAGTTTCCAGATGTATACAAACAGAGGACATGATTCTGCACACTGGTAAACATGGCCCTGTCCCAACTTTTTGGAGACCTGGTGCAGCCATTCAATTTAAAATGACCTTATATCCTTTAATATGTTTTTTTGTTTGTTTAGATTTGTTTTATTGTGAATAGAATATGGATTTATGAGATTTGCAAATCATTGCATTCTGTTTTAATTTACATTTTGCACTGTCTGACCTTTTATGGACTTTCATGTTAAATATGCACAGAGTCTAAGAAAAACAAAGCTTTGAGGTAGCAGAGATCCTTTGTGACGTTTTCTTGCCTCGGTAATTAGCCGATATACTGTAGTTCGAACAATGTCTGGAGTAAACAAGACACTAAAACTAACACTTTCCAATTTTGCTTTGTTCAAAATAAATACAAAAATAAAAACCCTCAACCGAGTTATAGGCTGATTTATATTAAGTTTGTAATCTAGAGCAGTGGTCCCCAACCTTTTTTGCACCACGGACCGGATTAAGGTCAGACAATATTTTCACGGACCGGCCTTTAAGGGGGGAGGTGATAAATACAACAAATTAAAATGATACAACCGGCATAAAAACTGATATTTTTTAAATATAATAATAAACGTGAATCCACTCTGTTGTTGTTTGTTCATTTTGCTAGCTTGGTGGAATTAGAATTTAGCGGTAATGTATTATGTGTTAGCGGCCGGAGCAGCCCCTTTAAGACGGTAGTCGATAGAGGTAAGACTGAGGCATCATGACATGCATCAAGAGTGAGTCATAGACAGATGTGGCGGAGAGAATACGATAATTTTTCAAAAAAGAACATCATTCAGAATCAGATAATAAATAAAACAGAAATAATGTAAGTTATGTACTCTTAGTG
The DNA here is from genome assembly GCF_946808225.1 of Silurus aristotelis. Lineage (NCBI taxonomy): Eukaryota > Metazoa > Chordata > Actinopteri > Siluriformes > Siluridae > Silurus > Silurus aristotelis. The sequence continues at coordinate 24,431,362 of NC_139587.1, forward strand.
CGGCCCGGTACCAATTGACCCACGGACCGGTGCTGGTCCATGGCCCGGGGGTTGGGGACCACTGATCTAGCGTACCAGTGTAGATTTATTCATTGCTAGAGACGCACTTTTGTACATCGCTCTGGACAAGGGCGTCTGCTGAATGTCGCAAATGTAAATGTAAATGATAAAAGCATTCGCCTTAGGATCTGCAGGTCATGAGTTCAAATCCCAATCACACTAATCTCTCACTCCTGTGTCATTAAACAAGGCCCTTAACCCCATAATTGTATATTAGCATATAACAAACGTAAATGTATAAATGCATGTGACACATGAATCAAACCAGTTTTCACACGGATTAGTGTGTTGCTAAACGTCAAATCATTGGCTTTAGAAGCATTGTACATCATGGCTGTTATCTTTTCTCTGCCCACAAGCAACAAGCTGCAAGTGGACATGAGCTACGTGTAGCTCAGGTTCAGTCACCCTAGCTAATAGTTCAGATTTGTCAGAACTCAATGTGTGCTAATGTTTCATGTTTTATCTTTATTTTTTATTTTTGCCTGAAAAAGTGGATAAAGGTAAGTTTGCATTTGCATTTTACATAGCAATTATATGTGGCGGCATGCTCATATCCTTTGTGTGTGTGTGTGTGTGTGTGTGTGTGTGTGTGTGTGTGTGTGTGCGCGTGTGTGTGTTACCTTACCAGGTCATGATATATTTAAAAAAATACTCAGTTCTATGTACTAGTTTTAAAAAACACCCCACAGAGAACAAAAGAAAAACCAAGGAAATGTATTCCCATTAGTATATTTAAATATGTATTATTTATAGCCTGATCAGCTCTGAGTTCCAGGTTGCACGCATTCGTTCTCTGATTTCTGCGCTCTAGCACTGATTCGTTAGAAAGCATCACTGCTTCTGGTGCCAGTTTTGTCTGGTTAAACTGAGCAGATTTTTTTTAACTTGTACATGGCAGTAGACAAAAAAAACCATATTAAAAACTAGATTTAAAAACATTAGACTGTAATTCTCTGTCCTGTTACTGTTCGATCTGTCCTGTCTGGTTCTAGATTTTGTGTAGAGTAGACCGTTGCATGGAAGTGATAACTGTGTGATATGGCATTACATTTTATCAAGGTTAATGCCATTCTGCTGCCTTTTATCTGTACTGAACCCCTTCCTTTCCTTTTTTCATGTAAATGATGTGTGAATAGCCGTTCATGAATAAAACTGTATATTCTTTTATGTTAAAGCTACTTTGAGGAAAAAGAAGGGTGAGTTTGACAGCCAGGTTTTATTACATAATTCACTGCATATACACTCTGTATAATATATAAAAAGCAATTTGATTTTCATCTTTTACTTATTTATGTGTTTATTTAGTTGGGGTTCTAATGCAGTGTCACTTGATCTGTTCACTTCTATAAATATCTGTATATCTAAACCTCAAGCAGGCCAAGCCTAGGAGTGTTATTATATATGTATCTAGACTCTTAAGCCTATTGCTTTACCTCAGAATATACTGGAAAAACCCTAAAAAAAGAAACCCAGAGAAAGAAATGCGGTACTCAGCATGGTGTGTGAATCGTGGCTCTGACAGTTTCTCAACCGTAGCAACGTCTCTTGTGTGTCTCATAATTGGTCTCAAATAGAGTTATTTGTAAGTTTTTTTTTTTTAATCCTGCCTATTTTGTTCATCGTCACCTCTGTGACTTTTTGTTGGCTCTGTTTAAACTGGAAAACAATTTAATGACAAATTATTGACAAATTATTGGCCAATTTAAATCTTTTCCTGTGAGTGACCAGGCAGTCACTAAGGATGCTGTTACTGTATTGAGTTGCACTGATCTTTTATTTGGTAAAAAGCAAAAAATCCTCCCTTTTGCACAAATCTTTTGTCGTGTCCCACGGGATCCCAACATTAGTCTTACCAGATGTTCTGTAAACTTTTCCGGTCCACATCTGGCATATACTATCAGTATACACCGACCAGGCGTCGGTGTCAAACTCGCTCGCGCTTGCCCGTTTTTCATGCTTCTAAAACGTCAACTTTAAGTAAAAAATGCTATAATCTTATATTATAGCATTTTTTACTCAAAGTTGACGTTTTAGAAGCAGGAAAAACGGGCAAGCGCGAGCGAGTTTGACGAGGGACAAATTGTGATGTCTAGACGACTGGGTCAGAGCATTTCCAAAACTGCAGCTCTTGTGGGATGTTCCTGGTCTGCAGTGGTCAGTATCTATCAAAAGTGCTCCAAGGAAGGAACAGTGGTGAACCGGCGACAGGGTCATGGGTGGCCGAGTCTCATTGATGCACGTGGGGAGTGAAGGCTGATCCGTGTGGTCCGATCCAACAGACGAGCTCCTGTAGCTCAAATTGCTGGAAAAGTGAATGGTGTTAATGCTTCACGGGTCGCAGGCTGTTTGGGCAGCAAAAGGGGGACCAACACAATATTAGGCAGGACATCATAATGTCATGCCTGGTCAATGTATGATTGATATATATATATATATATATATATATATATATATATATATATATATATATATATATATATATATATATATATATATATATATATATATATATATATATATATATATATATATATATATATATATATATATATATATATATGGTCCCCTGGTGGTCTAGTGGTTAAGATGCAGCGCTCTCACCGCTGCGACCCGGGTTCGATCCCCGGTCAGGGAACCATCCCCAGCCACTCTTAGTGCCGGTCCCAAGCCCGGATAAATAGGGGAGGGTTGCGTTAGGAAGGGCATCCAGCGTAAAACATGTGCCAAATCAAAAAACGTGCGGAGGATCACGCTGTGGCGACCCCTAACGGGAGAAGCCGAAAGAAAGTTATATATATATATATATATATATAATTATTCAGAGTATAGCTGCAGCTCGAATCTCTATTTTCATTGAGAAAATAATTTCTTCCACTGGTAATGGATGTGCCTCAGTGAACAGGTAAAAGTCTGACTGTTAAAGCAAATAAATTTTTTTGTAAAAGATGAGGATGTGCTAGTGTTCTAGCTAGCCATCATTGTAAGAGGACTCTCTACAGCTTTGAATCATTCTGCAATGAGGTGTTGTCATGGAAATCTTGCTGCAGACGTCTAATATAGCAACAATCCACCTGAAAATGTAATGCCATATTTCCAGTGCAAAGCTGCTCACACTCGTTTTAACGTCGGCGAGCGGATGAAATGATCGTACTTCCCCGTCAGGCTTTTTCTCGAGTTGAATGAATAGATACAAAACAAACAGAGAAACGCAGTTATCACGTGTCGTGTAGGTTCACAGGCGTCAAATAATAAAGAAGAAACCTAGGAAACAGTAGGAATAGAGAACGGGATTATGACATCATACTATATAACACAGAGGGAATTGAAATCCTGGATATTTATAGACTTACGATGTGAAACAGAACGAGAAATGGTGTGCGAGTGTGTGGGCGTGGGTGTGTGTTTTTGTGTGTGTGGGTGGGTGCGAGTGCGTGTAACCAGATGCACACTTGACAAATGTGATGGCAGCAAATCAGACACTGAACTTCCCTCTCCCCCCCCCCTGTGTAGATGATCAGCTTTCAGATATTGTGGCTCAGAAGAAGAGGATTGTTTTTCACGTCACCCTAAGTAATCACTTCCCATGCATGGGAGCTGTATGAAAAGCGAACGCTACCCGCTAGCATGTTGCGCAGTGGCCGCTGAGACACACATTCGCTCGGAAATTGGGAAGAGCTTGCACGGCTTTTGACCTTGACCAGTGTCAATGTTCTCATTTCTGCCTCCTCTCCCTTGCTTGGTTTTGGGTTCCTTTTCTTGATTCTGTACATCCTGTGATGATATTTAATAGACGTAGTGTCCTTTCACTGTCCTGGTCCCTAAATAGAAACTGTGCTGATGTGCAGATAAAGTCGAGGAGGTTGTCCCGCCACAAAAGCCGGTGTGGGACAACGCGAACGTGGACGTGAGGGTGGCAGCTGTTAAACCGCGCCCCACAAGCAGGTGCTTTGCCGTGGCCTCAGAAATGAATGTAAGCATGACCTTTGAACCCAGGAATGCTTTTCTGTTCGATTCACTAATTTAAAGTCGCTCTTTGTGGTCTAAATTAAATAAAACACATCAATCTATCACATTTTACAATGCAGATTTCCCTTCCCTCTGTTTTAACGCACCTGTATTTGTGGTTGTGCAGTCACTGTGCAACAGCCAGGAAATGTCAGTGGATTCTGCACCGGTAACAGCCACTCCTAAAGGCCCATTCCTGGGTATACCAAAAGGAGCCATTCGCCGACAGACATCTATAGGCAAGTTTTCAATCAAATGTTTAAATGTGTTTTAACAATAGCATTGTGCTCACAGTTCCTTCATCGCTTTTTGGATTTGATGAGTGATTGTTGTACACAGAGTGTCTTTATCAGAAACGGTTTGTATTTTAATTCAACAAAAAATAAATACATTTGCGTTTACATCATGTAATGTATGTATAACAAAACCAAACAGTATTCATTAGAAAGCTTTTTGCCACGTTTGGTTCTATATGAAATATTGAAACACAAGTAGTCCCCGGGTTACTATGGAGATGCGTTCCGATGACCTTGACCTAACTTGAAAATATTGTAATACAAGACATGGCCTAGCCTAACCAAGAGTCTTCAAAAATGGTGATCAGTATGAGGTAGTATATAAGATAGCAAAACAAAGCATTTTACACTACCGAACTTGATAAACTTTACAGTATAAATGCATGAGGATGAGCCCTGGGTCACGAGTGGAGGCCGGAGGCAGACACGCTCTGTTTCAGTGTGTGTTGGTGCCAAAAAAAAGGCGTGAGACAAGAGCTAAAATTGGGATTTTAAAACACCAAAAACACAGAAAAAGATGCACTCTAACCACATTGTCCCAACATATCGTACGAAAATTTAATTGGTGCGCAAAAAGGTTAACATTTTTACAATTATGCCTTATCGCTATCGTCATCATAAGACCGGAAAATTGAAAGTCGAACAATTTTAACTTAGGGACTACATTAATTTCTAATTCTATAAGAAATAATTAATGAAAAAGTTTTTTTTTTGTGCCTGATTTGATGTGGGTGCTCTCCGAGTAATTAGCACTTATCATCTAACCACAGGTGTAACTGAAGAAGAAAAGCAGTTTCTTACTCCTCCCATGTTAAAATTTACAAGAAGCCTATCTATGCCTGACACATCAGAAGACATCCCCCCACCACCGGCTATTTCCCCTCCATCTCCTCCCCACAACAATGCCCCCACACCTGCTGGACATGGTTATGGCACAATCCGACCAGGCTTCACCCCTCAAAGTCCTACTGTAAACAATGCTCCTTCAGACAGAGGAGACTCGAGTCCTGGTCCAGGTTGGAGAGACCAAGGCATGTATTACCAAAAGAATTCTGAACAGTATGATGCTAAAGACTACAGCAACAGTCCAACTGCTCAGCAGAGCCTTCACATGCGCCGAGCCCAGATTCCTGAGAACCCATATTCGGACGTCGGCAAATTGGCGAATGCTGCACTGTTTGTTCCAAACAAGCCTGCACGGAGAAAGGGCATGCTTGTGAAACAGTCTAATGTTGAGGATAGCCCAGAGAAGACCTGCTCCATTCCCATACCCACCATCATCATCAAAGAGCCTTCCACCAGCAGCAGTGGAAAGAGCAGCCAGGGCAGCAGTATGGAGATTGAAACTTCAACGCCCGACCACCCAGGCCAACTCCGCCCTGACGATGGCATTAATACAGGAAGCCCTTTTGCACCTGCTATAGCTTCTAGTTCCGGCAGGGAAAAATGGCTGGAGGTTCACAGAAATTCCCCATCGTTTAGATCCACAGATGCTGGTGATGAGGATGTGGCTCCCGCTCCTACCCCTCGTCTGCGACACTCAAAGTCCATTGATGAGGGCATGTTTAGCAGTGATGAGCGTCTACGCCGGCTCATGGCTCCCCCTTCATCCCTGCTCAGCATTCCCCGAGGAGGGGGCAATGTAACAGACTTTAACAGCCCCGAGCCAACCATGGTGCGGGAGTTACTTAACACTAGAACAGGTCACAGTCCCATCAGCCTGCCAGCTCACAAGACCTACAGCTCAGGGAGTGGGAACTATGTTCACCCTGTCACCGGAAAACCGCTAGACCCCAATTCTCCATTAGCCTTAGCATTAGCTGCCAGAGACCGGGCCATGAGAGAGCAGTCACAGCCTTTGCCACTTAAGAGTGACCTGTCCAAACTGGATCTCAACAAGCCACTTTTTATTGACACAAAACTTCGGCCCAATGTTGAAGTAAGTTTCTCCAGCACTGCCACCATGGGCAGGCCACGGGGGGGCCTACGAAGACAGATGACCGAATCCAAATTTGAAACTGAGTCCAAGTTCCAGCTTGACCTGGGCAAGATTGAGAAAAGGCCAGAGGAGAAAAAGAACATGCTGATAGACATTGTGGACACATCCCAACAGAAGTCGGCAGGGCTGCTAATGGTTCATACCACAGATGGGACCAAAACTGAGGAGAACAGCCTGTCAGAAGGAGAGAGGGATGAGGATGTTTGTCCAGATAGCACCCCCGGAGAACTTCGTGATCCCAACCAGCCAGTTTCTTCTAAGCCTGCACCACTAAAGCCTCTCTCTGTAGTGCCACCAAAAACCATGATCTCTGTCAGCTCTGTAGATGAGCCTGTCAAACTTCCCTTTGGTATCCCTCCACCACCTCTGGCCTCCGTTGACATTGATGAGGAGTTTGTGTTTGCCGAACCCCTGCCTCCACCGTTAGAGTTTGCTAACAGTTTTGACATCCCTGAAGACCAAGGGGCACTCAGTGAACTTCTGAAGCAGAAATCCAATGGCATGAGTGTGAGTGGACCAACGCTTGCTCCTTATTACCCCCATTTAACCACAAGCAACTCAAGAGATCAAGAGATCAAGAGACCAACCGTTCTCACCAACTGCACACCTCCCAGCTTTTCTACAGGACCTCTGGAACCTTATGAGCCCATTATTGACTCAGGCATTGAAGTGGACAGCCGGAGCAGTGGAGACCCCCAGCTGGAGACCACAAGTACGGTCTCCACTGTATCAAGCATCTCCACCTTATCGTCAGAAGGAGGAGAGACCCTGGACACTTGCATGGTCTATGCAGACGGTCAGGCCTTTCTGGTGGACAGGGCACAGGTCCTACCCAAACCCAAAGCCAAGTATGCTGTCAACAAGAGCAACGCACTTTACAAGGACGCCTTAAACGAGGAGACCATAAGCTCTTTCAGGGTGCCCTCCTCGATTCCTCCACCACCCCTGGGAACTGCCCCACCAGAGCCTCTAAAAACCCCAACACAAAGAACCTCAAAGCTTTGGGGTGAACCTCTGGATCTGAAAACCCCCCATGGACCAGAGACGAAACCCCAAAGCTTGACAGAAATCAATTCTGTTCTGCAACATGTCAGCAAAGACAAAGCACCAAAGCCAGAGGAAGCTCTAGACTCTCCCCCAGGATGTAGAACTCATTTTGGATTGAGGTATGTTGCCCCATAGCAGCCACCAACACCCACCCCAGTAACACAGACATTTATTTAGCTACACAGATTTGTGTGTGTGTGTTGAGCTCATGAAAGAACAAGTTGCCTAGCAACCTAATAATGAGAACAGCCTTGAGGATGAGATGAGCAACATTGGTGTGGTGAACACAGACGTAACCAGAGAAGAAGGAGAGGTGTGCTAGTGCTTGTGCATGCATATTTTCCTGATTTGGAACACAACCTATGTATTCCTTAACCATTATATTCATGAACTGCCCCTGTGAGGGTTTTCAAAAGCCCCCTTACGGACGTAAAAATTTTTTTTTATTTAGTACTAGTGATGACAAAGGTTTATGTATTTAAAGTCGCATGATTTTACAGTGTTCTTAGCCTTAAAAAAACAGCACAGCTTGATCTGTGTGTATTGGTAGTTTGGGTTGTATGACTATATTGGGCACGTTTTCTTAAAGAAGACACTCTGATGTCTCCTCCCACTGCAGACCTTTTAAGCCTGACCCTCATTTGCTATAGAGATTAGTGGGTATTTACAGACAAAAAGACCGACACAAAATACCCTGTATTGTACAGTACTCAAATTGAACTAGCTGTTTTTTTATTCCTCAGAGGTTGTAAAGTTTGTATAGATTAACAAAGAATTATGGCTTTAAATTATATGGTTCACCAAATATTGGCAAGCTTAGTTTTATGTGCCTATATGCAGGTAAAATGGTTGCCTTTTTCTACTATTTGCAATCTTTCACTTTCTTTTGTTTCTATCTGATTTGCAATGTATGGTGACTGGTCTTCTACTTCCTTTATCTCTGGATGGACTTTTTCCATCAATCTTATATCGGTACCGATTAATCAGCAAAAAAGACCTCTACGAATGATGACATAATGAATCCTCCCTGGATAGAAACACCTTAAAGACTCAAATTGAGTCCCCTTGACTTACATATTGCTAGCTATTTCATAGTTATGTAATGACCAAAAAACTTCACTGATTTCTTTTTTGGATTAAAGTTGTTTCTTATTGTTTTTCTTTAGAAATCAGGACAGTGTGTCCCTCATCTCAGGAACCCAGCCGAACCCCGGAGTGTCCTTCACCAATCAGCCCGGTCCGAACGTGCCTGCGCCATCGCCATGCCGACAGGCTGAGAGCTTGCATCACCATCGCCATCCCTCGAGCCCGAGCATCACATCTCCTCCTCCAATTCTGAGCTGCTCCTCGTCATCCTCCTCTCTACCTGCCGTGAGCACCACGTCCTCCGTACAGGGTCGAAGTCGCTCACCTTCGCCCCTCTCGTTCCTTCAGGCCGCCTCCGGCAAGCCATTCGCCTCCAAGGCGGTTCTTTCGTGGACCAAACAGGACGTGGCTGACTGGCTAGAAAGCCTTAATCTGGCTGAACACAGAGACGCCTTCCTGGAGAACGACATAGAGGGCACACACCTGCCCAGCCTGCAGAAACAGGACCTAATTGACCTAGGAGTGACACGCGTCGGCCATCGCATGAACATCGAACGTGCACTCAAGCTGCTGCTTGACAGATGAGAGTGGGACAGCACAAGCAATTGTTTTTTGGTTCTTGAGCTTCATTTGTTCCTTACTCATTTTTCTTTTGCTTATTTTAATACCTTGGGGATTTTTTCCATGTCAGCTGGAAAGGATTTCTAGGGAGCACTTGCATCCTGAAGAAAGATTTTCTTCAAGAAAGCTCTTCTCACGTGAAAGTTCCAGCCGGTGATGGACGACGTCAAGCCAAACACACTGTACAGTCCCCACACACACATTCACACACACACCAGAGCTCTTTGCTGTTTTTGGGTTTTATGGACTCAGGCCTCGTGCAAATTAACTGAAGAACCAGCAGAGCTGGCCTTCCATTTTCTATCTTTGCTAAGACGATTATCCAGAGAATATTTCTTCAGCAAAAAGGGAAGGATCGTCTGTGTATTGGCTGAAAAGTCATGCTTTTTTTTCTCCTTCCTTCTTCTACGTATTTGACCCGGACCTACATGGATTTTTTTCAAGATGACCGCATTTTGGTATCCAGCTGTTCCTCAGTTCACATGTTCATGACCCAAGCATCTTGACCAGAAACGTCAAGGGTCACTTTTGTGCATGTGTGTGTGTGTGTGTGTGTGTGTGTGTGTGTGTGTGTAAAGACATCATGCTTTTTCCATGTTTATGTCTTTGAATGCAGTAAAACATGAGGTACTTGTCAGAATGGGTCAAAATCACTCAAGTCTTTCTGCAGTGTAATATCTACTGATATTGCATGTCTTCCACATTGTGAGGTTTGACTGCATTCCTACCACTTGCTTTTGTTTAGTTCTTTTTCGTTTTAAGATCATCTTCCAGCTGTTTTACTTTGGTTGTCATGACAACGACTGACGAGTATTTGATTTAACTGGATTACCGGAGCGAAGATGTTCGTGCCGGGTTTAGCGTATTTACGTTCGAACGTTTGAAGAGTTGCCTTCAGAGAAACGTCCCTTATGTCTCAGGACACAGCTGTTAGACACAAGGCTACACTTGATCCAATGACCTGAATGTGTCTTTCCTCTACTGCAGGCAACATCGTCATATATATTCTGTCTCGACCTAAAACGGTCAGCGGTTTACTAGATATTTTATAGTTGCTTTGTGATTCGAATGCAAGAGAGCGAACCCTTTTTTTATTTTTTTTTATTGTTGCTTATATTTATTCATTTGGCAGCTTCAAATAGTGAGCCACAATGCTGTCTAAAAATAAAGCTTAGGAGTTAAAGGTTTATTTAAAGAGCAACTCCACTGATTTCATAAAAAAGCTCTGCTATGGTACTGTATCAAGAACTGACCTCGGAGTCAAGGTGTGTGACGTCAGTTTATCCAGGGAGCAAAGCTTATTCATTTCCTCACTATCAAAATACCTCAGTGTGCAGGTGAATCAGACACAAACATGCCATACCAATCGAGCAGTTCTGTTTTGTTGCAGTGGTTCATGTAGGTTAGTTTTTTACTTAAAAGTCATTCGCCGTGCAGTTGAGTGTAACATACAGTAGTGTCAAATGCCTTCAAAAATATTTGACGTTACCCAAAGCTCGGCACCAGGACATGATCCTCACGGAGGGAACAAAATCTCCTTTGTTCTCATTAATAGCTGATTGTGTTGGATGTGGAAGGGTAGGATTTATGTTTGTGTCACCAGTTACAAGGTGGTTCCAAAAAGTTTTGAGACTCGCTCTGTTTACGAGAAAGTACTTTATTTATCTATGTTTACATACTATCACCTTCAAAATAGTCCCAATGCACAGCAATACAGCGCTCCCAGCGTTCCTACCACTTCCTGAAAGTCTTCTTTTCAAAACGTGTCCAGCACCTTCTGCAATTCACACTGGATCAAAACAACTGGATCTTCATCTTTGGGTCCACAGAAGCCAAATCGGGCGAATAGGGTGGGTGTGGAAGTGAGATCACGTGGTCAGAATCGCAGATGTGGTAACGCACGTAGTCAGAATAGCAAAAGTCGCACAACTCCCTCTGTACACAGAAAGGTGTCTTTCAGCACACTGAATTATGAAGGTCGGTGCTCCCTGTGATTGCGCGTGCAGCCTCGTGCTGTAATCTGATGGCATGTTACTATACTAGACTTAGAACTTTTTGATACCACCTCGTATCTTTTGGAAAATGAGCCAACAAAATAGATTTGAATATATGACCAGTTGGGTCAGAAAGTCTTAGACCTCTAGAAAAGACTGCTTTGATTTTATAATGTAGTATAAATATTTTTTTTTATGACGATATCCTCTGCAAGAATGTCAGGAACATTTTACAATCCATGATATCGCAAATCAAAGTGTCTCCAGTGAAAAGGATTTGACAAAAAATTTAACAGTGAACAGTGTGAGTACACGCAGGTCTGCATAATCTAGTAACCAAGAACTAGTCCTGAATATTCAATTATATTATATATATATATATATATATATATATATATATATATATATATATATATATATATATATATATATATATACACAGTGGAACCTCGATACTCGCGACTTTTCGTTCGGAACCAGACTGATAGTAAAAAAACCTTTATTTTGTCGAGTTAACAGTACAGTACAAAAGTCCCCCTGAAAAAGGAACCATCAAAAGGAGAGTCAAAACCTCGCCATTTTTTGTTACTCACGAGGGGTCATAGAACATAACCCCCACGAGTATCGAGGTTGAACTGTATGTATATATATATATCAGGTACTGATAGGTTGAGGAGGCTTGGGGGTCTAGTCAGTGTTCCAATTCATCCCCAAGGTGTTCAGTAGGGTTAGAGCTCTATAGCAGACTTCTTAACATCTCCTCTCTAACGCATGTAAGGCGTATCTTCATGGAGCTGGCTTTGTGCACAGAGGCATTGTCATGCTGGAGAGGGTTCAGATCTGCTAGTTTGAGTGAAGGGAAAATGTAATACTACTGCATCCAAAGACATTCTGTACAACTGTGTGTACAGAATGTGTGTACAATCTTTGTTTGGAGAACAGTCAGGTATCCCAACACTTTTGTCCATAAATTATATATCTTGTGTGTAATTGGTTTGTCCATGTCGTTTCAGACTACACTGTACAAAGAGAAATAACTGCAGGAGTGGGTGGAATTGGTCACATTAGGGAACGGAACTAAAATGAAACCACCTCTAGTGCAGGTTAAACTATTCGATTCAGGCGGCCCACAACTCCTGCGTTCATTCATCAGAGTTCGGAGCTTCAGCTCTCAACATATACAGAGTAGATCATCTGTAATGTGGCCATCACATCACTAGAAAGGTATATGCAGAAAATAGTAGCCGTCCAGTGATCTTTAAAACTTATCCTTCATCACGTCGAAGTAAAACATTGTGTGTGTTAAAGAACAGGCAAGGAGTTACAGTCATTACGTGCTGGCAAGGAAACAAAGTCGTCAACAGATTGAGGGACTGTTGGTGTCCTCGCATCAGGGCGACTAGCAGACAGGGGCGAGACAAACAGGAAACTAAATGCTGGAGTTGCTCTTTAAGGAACTTTCTCCTATGCTCTGTGTCGGCCTCTAGCAGTCGCTCAGAACCTCAAACATTGGCCATCAGTGGGAAATATTTCATCACTCAATCAGTAGAATTCTTGATCAATTCCTACAGTGCATAATGGATGCAATGTTCTGTTTTGTAACAAAGTGCTAGCGTAAAGGAAAACTCCACCCTGTATGATCTTCAGTTACATGGAAATTCATGGGCTTTTTGTGGTTTTTTTTTCGTTTCACTGGGACGTGTCATCAGAATCGCAGCAGAATTTTAACCCTTGCTTTATTTTCTACCTAAATACCTAAAAAGTCCCGTCTCCCGCCTACACAGCCGTACAAACTGTTCCGTTTCCCACGATTCAACTGACGTTAATACCGTTATTAAAGCCATCAAGCTCACAGATCACCAACTCAGAGCAACTGCATCAAGGATTCTGGATCTTTGGAGTCGGCACCAGCACCAGCATTGTTGGATTTCTCGTTACAATATGACAATCAACTTCAGCAGAGAGTGTTTAATGGGATAACAAACTTTAAACTCTAATATACAAAATATTTTAATCTACAATCTTCTGTCCTCACCTGACCATCACACCCATATGCCGTTCTAATGAGGATCTAATGTTTTAGCAACTAGTGGACAAAAGGAGTGTGAAGGTTGGAGTGGAAGAACTCGAGGGTCCTGCACAGATCCCAACTCGGACCGCCTCACCTACACAACTGTATCATGTAGGCGAATCAACATCAATGGATTTTACACTACAAAATGGCGAGCATGATAACGTGGTAACGATTACGTCCCGTCCCCTGTCCCCGTCCCCCTCCGTGTTAAAGTGTGCATCAAATCATCACCAGCATCATCATAAAAAAACAGCACCATTACATATTTGAATCTTCAGCGAGTATGACGGTGGAGTTTTGCTTTAAATATGAACCACAGACATTTTCACAGAGACAATGACAGCTATCAGAGCTAAAGTCCAATCAGATATGATCTTGGACACACGATAAATCAGACGGAAATCATCTCCACATTTATCAAACTTGGTTTTAGTCACAAAAGTCACGTACGCTGTTCAGATGATGATCCTTTCCAGTGATGATTGTGATCATCTCCAGCAGTGTCCTACAGTTCGTCTTTTTTTTTTTTTTACCTTGAGTGTCCTCTGTGTGTGTGTGTGTGTGTGTGTGTGTGAACTGAGTGAGGGTAACAAAGGACAGTTGAAACCCACAGCGGTGTAAGTATGCAGTGAAAAAGTGCAGCAACATGTTTGCTTATCTCTACCTTAGAGGAGTTAGAGTTATCGATCATCTCTATATAGCTTATTTTAGGTGAAAAGAAAAACAGCACAGTATTTTAAAGATTTATAGAAATATTTGAGATTTTTATGACATTTAACTGATTTGTGGTGTGCCAAAAAAAATTTATGTGATATCGGTTAAGAAGCAATACACACTCTTAAGGGAAACAGTTTTTTTTTTGTTGTTGTTTGTTTGTTTTTTCTGGGGGTGGGGGGTCGTTTTCTTTCGGAAGTGGGGTCCGGTTTTGCCAGTATTCCACGTACAGTATATCAATGCTATTTCAACCAATCGAGAATTTATATATAGGTCTCAGTGAAATAGAAAAATATTAAAATATTGAGCTAATGGCTGTCACCTGCTTCTTTTAGATCCTGTAATTAAAAGACGAAGATAAAATTTCCGTTTGTGTCGTGTGAATGATTTACGAACCAGAGATCGCACACATCGGGTCTCGGACCTCTTCTGATCCAGAAAATGATTTCTTTCCGGGTGAATTCATGTCTGTGTGTGTGTGAGGATAACTTCATGACATTTGGAAATTTCTTATCATTTGGTTGTACAAGAAGAATCGTCACACACTTTGTTTTGTTCAATGTTGTGCTGATGATACGTTCGATTCATTTTAGTTGTAATAATTAAGAAGAAAAAGAGGAGTTGAAGTGAGAAGACTTCCTCTAGATCCTTAACATGTACAGAGGACAAAAGCAGAAAATAGAAGCTCGTGGTTAATACAGTGAACTTCTGATTAAAACCTTGATCAAGGCCCTCAACTGTTCCGTCAGATAAATGAGAGAACTCTGTTGCTCTGGATAAGGGTTTCATGGGAAGTGGTATCTCAGGTTACTGTTTTCAGAAGGGTAATTAGGGTCCCAGTATTGCCAAGCTGCCACTTCTTAGGCCCTTGACCATCTGTGCTTCAGGTGTGCTGTGTGGCCGAACCTGCGCTCTAACCCCAGCTTTAAAACGCCTTGTGGAGCGAAAGAAAAAGGTTTTGCTTTTATGTAATGTACATGTGACAAGTAAAATGACTATGTAATGTGAGCGGTAGCCTTCAGGAAAGGGAAAAAAAAATACACAGTCTGGATGAATGTGATGGATTTCAGAAGAATCACATTAAATCGTTTTATGTTTTCAGACTCAAAAAGTTTTTCCACTCAACGCCTTGTGGTAAGTAATTGAACTAAGGTTGTTCTGTGCTGCCCCCTGGTGGCCTTCTTTTGTTTACATTTACATGTCTTTTGACATGTGCTTGTATCCCGGAAATGCAGAGAGGATTTAAAGTCATAAAAACATGTTTTTACAAAAAGAATTGATATGATTGATCGATTGAATTTATTGATCCCATCCCAGAGTGAAAATTCATGAATCATGTGCTTTAATGCACACTGCATCGCAATAGTTTTACTGAGACATACAAAATTGTAATTGTAGGAACTGGGCTGCAGACCAAAATCATTTACCCTCAAATACAGATGCGGATGTAAAGTGCATCTGCCAAATGCCATAAATAAAAATGTCTAAATGTCGAAGCACAAAACTATAGGAGTGTTTTAGTGTGCTGGAGAATTACAATTTCCCTCCAATAATACAGATACGAACACACTTCCGGCATGTCAACGCCTCTGTGCAAAAACTGAGCTCCATGAAGACGGTGTGTGAAGTGAAGGGTGGAGCGGAAGAGGGTCCTCCAGAGTCCTGAACTTCGTCGACCAACATCAAAGCCTGATCTGATTTTACTTCAGCTCTTGTTCCTGAATAAACGGATCCTTTCCTTTGAAACGCAGAATCTCGTGCAAAGCCTTCCCAGAAGAGTGGAGCTTATTATAAAAGCACATCTGGAATGAGATCTTCAGAAAGCACATACGAACCTGATGCTCAGGTGTCTACAAACATTCGGTGTTGCATGCTAACCGTAGCATTGTCACAATCTGCTCAGAAATCCACCCCCCCTCCCCCTATTTTTTTGTAGCAGTATTTCCTGATCTCAATCCTCTCAGTTCCTCCAAACATAAAATCTTCCCCATTTTATTCCCTCATAATTGTGGAAAGAATTTATTTGGAATAGTTTTTGTATACGTCAAGACAATTTATTTTACGGATTCGTCGGTAATAAGTAAAAAATATATAAACCCACTTCCTGTGCTGTACAACATCTCAACAAATTCTCTCTCTCTGTCTAATTGATGGTGAGGACGTCGCTCTGGATCTCGTGGCTCAGCTGCGTCTGTAGGTCGCTCAGCTTCTTCTTGAGCACGGCGAGAGCGGACATCACGATCGTCTCCGGCCGGAGAGAACCGCACGACTCCACATTATAGTAAAACCTGTGGAGAAACCGAGACGCGTTACACGTCATGTGTGTATTAAGCGTCAGACTGGATTATAAATAAAACATACACTGTGTGGCCAAAAGTTTGTGGACACCCGTCCATCACAGTGTGGGCAATGATCATCTGGTTCCAGTTTTTAATAATCAGACAGTTCTACATAACGGACTACTTTATAATGATTTCATTGATGGAATGAATGGAATAGATTGGATGGAGGGATAAATTGGAATGTCTAATAGATGAATAGATTAGGTAGATAAACTTTAGATTGACCAAATGATTATACCAATCGGATATAAAGATGGATTGAAAAGATGGACTGGAATGATCCATGGATGAATAGATAGATTAGATAGATTAATTGAATAAATAATTAATTGGATGTATAATGAATTGGATAACTTTGATGGAGGGATAGACTGACTGAAAGGATGGATTTATTGAATGAATTGATTGGACAGATTGGATGGGATCTGTTCCTACATAATATAATACATGTACCTCTCTGGTTTGCCATTGGGGTCATATGGAGCTTGGACTTCCTCCTCCTCGAGCTCAGAGTACTCGCTCTTCGGCCTGACAAAATAATAATAATAATAAAAATACACTGATGAATTCTTGAATGTGATTGGTCAAAATGTGTTGATTCATTGTATTACAGCTGCTCTGAAAGAAGTTGCAGCTACACGCCAGATCAATTTTATTCTAACATGCTCGTTGTAATGCGTTTCTATAGTAACTGCTGGGGCTGGTGCTTTGTTATATACAGTGGTAAATAGGGCTGCAAAATTCCAGGTATTTTCAAGACTGTAAACTTTCGACGGGAATTTATGTGAATTAACTGGAAATGTACAAAATTGCAGGTTAGCCAATAACAAGGAACCTTTTGAATGTCTTCCCTGCACATTCATCAAATCACATGCACACTTACTGAAGGGCTGCTGAGGCCACGCCCCCTACATGCACTGTGCGTTCCTCCATAACAAAACACTAGGGGTGTAACGGTAAACGTATTCATACTGAAATATTCTGCTTCAGGGCTTTCGGTTCGGTACACGTGTATGCACAACATGCACAACATAGTTAAATCCGAGTTTCCTCAGGAACGTATTAAGTGGCGGAGCGCGAATTTTTTTTATTTCCACCTCGCACTTTAAGCGATTTCAGCTATTTTTTAAATTGTTATTCATATTTTTAAACCTTTAAACATACATAACAATGCCAGAGGTGAAAAGAAATTTGAGTTAGTGTAGTGTCACTGTGGCTACTAAATCCACTTCCTGGTTAGCGGCTAATGCTAACACTATTGACTCTTTAAGCGTTTTATGTCCATCTTCAATCGTTTCTTTTAAAAGGAGAAAATCCTGCCAATTGCGCATATCGAGGGAGTGGATGAATGAAGGGTGGAAGGAATTAAGACATTTGTTAAAGTATGCTGAAATAAATAAAACAGTTAAGTAGATATAAAATATTTATATTTCATTGTAAATCTCTCACACACACACACACACACACACACACACACACACACACACACACACACACACACACACACACACACACACTTACATAGACATCTGTATTACCCAAATGGGGTATATATTATTTCACCAATATTCTAATTGTTTTTAAAAATGTCAACTGTTTAAATGCTGATCACAAATATTATTAATAATAAACTTTGTTAATAAAAAGAAAGTACAAGCAATTTTGTGTTTCGAGTTTCTTCCCTCTGACGGGACCGAAATTTAACCGAACCGTGACTTAAAAACCTAGGTCCGTACCGAACTGTGAATCTTGTGTACCCTTACACTCCTAATAACACACATCAATTCTTGGAAAAAGAAAAAAAATATTCGTAAATGACAGAAATATTACATACATCCATGTTTAAAACTTCCTTGTGCTGTGTGTAAGCTATTACACAAATAGTGCAACAAATAATACTAACAATTACATCAAAGTCAGACATGTCATTTCCCAGTTTTATATATGATGCGATTATCATATTTTCTGGACTATAAGCCGCTACTTTTTTCCCCACGCTTTGAACCCCGTGGCTTAAACAATGAAGCGGGTAATACATGGATTTTTCCTGGGTTTTTCCCGGTTTCACAAACTTTAAGCCAAAAAACTGAGCCCCATAACATTAGACCAATGAAATTGCCGAACGGGTTCAGGTGAACCAATGAAACTCTTTATATTAAATCAGATGCGCTCCCACTGAATCGGGCCGCACCATAAATCCATAAATATGGATGATGTTTCTCTGACGTTTGACCTGCCGCTCACTCGGACTGTCTACAGGAAATGCGAATCATTCGTCACGCTGAAAACAACCGGGCATGAAAAAACACACTTCACCTGTGTTCTGAGCTGCACGGCATCGGGAGAAAAGATTCACCGATGGTGATTTTTAAACGCACTACGATGCCAAAAGATAAACTCTCGAGAGAAATAGTTGTGAAAGGAAGGAGGAAGACAGTGAACAATGACTTTCTTGGTAGGCTACTGTTTAGATACAAGCCGTGTAACAGACACTGTCTTTCATTAAAGCCTGTGTAAAGTTCATTAGTTTCAGTGTAGGAACCCGCGGCTTATAGACAGGTGCCGCGTATTTATGTTCAAAATGAAAATCTTTGTCAAATTCAGTGGGTGCGGCTTATATTTGGGTGCATTTATTAGTTCGGAAATTACGGTATATAAATATATATATATATAAATATGGGTAATGAAAATAAATTCCTAAGTTTCCAACTTGGAATATTTCCCAAATTCCCCAGATGAAGATCCCATGGAAAGTCTTGGAAATGTTCCACCCCCTTGCAACCCTAGTGGTAAAGCTGCATCCGTAAAGGTAATGGTAAAATTTTCGGGATATAAAAAAAAGGCGCGTACCATTCCTCAGGACGGGGGTACACCGTGTGTCTCAGAGCGTTGTCTGGGTCGTACTCAAAGGCCACTCCTGCTGTTGGGTTCCACTTGGCGTGTTCCTTGCCGAAGCCCTTCTTGGCGTACGCTCGGAGACGGAGCTCCTGGCCCTTTCGTAGCTTCACCAGCAGGATGTCTGGAATCAAGATAAAGACGGGGATTCAAAGGTCAAGCCAAAACAGACTTAAATGTACCAGTAGCCACACAATGTTTATGGAAAGAGGGTGCGGAACTAAAGGCATCCAGTGGCTCAGCTCATAAAATTTCCAGCTCAGTTCTTTACAGAGTCTCTGATGTGAAAGAGAGAGCCGGGATCCTCACCATCCTGCTCTACGTAGTCATTAGGGTCGTTATCTCGACTTCTTGAGGTTACCTGAAAAAAGAAAAAGAACCAGCTTTCTGTTAGTGTGTGTATATAAAACAAAAACACATATCTGTGTGTGTATGGTGGGAAAAGAGGTTTGTTCAGGTTACTGCGACTCACGGGAATAACTCTGGGGTTATTAGAGAGCAGGTCCCGCGAAGTCACGTGACGCGTCTGATCTTCGGTGCATCTCACGTCCAGGGTGAGTTCCACTGAGCATTCGGGACAGAAATCGTCGCACGTGCAGTCCTAACAGAGAACGCAGGGCAATCGTGTAGAAAGATTTGCACTACACAAACTTCCAGTAGCACTTAGGAATGTCTTCCTTCTATACCAATAAACTCACCCTGGAGTACTGCATTTTGTCCACGATGTCATCGCTGGTCAGTGGAATGAGTCCTAAAAGAGTAAAACGCATCATTACAGATCATACACATGGTCATGATAAAAGCATCAGGAGGAAGAAAGGATTTCGAAATGAAGTGAAAAGGAGACACACACCCACTCTGTGTGCAATGAACTCGTCGTGGAGAACCGATGAATTGGCGTCGATCTGAACCCAGTCGATTGCTGAAAACGTGGAAAAAACATTTGTACGTGAGTTCACGGTCTGGTTAAAGCATGCTAAACAAATCAGAGATGATTTCTGAACTAAAGTGACGAGTCTCACCGATGGTTGGTACCTCAGACATAAATACTCGCCTGATGGAGTTCGCAACCCTGTTTTCAAAAACAGAACAAAAAAAATCTAATGTACAGCATCACCAGCACTGTATCTGACACCACACATACCCCTCACACACTCTTCACCCTCCTGCTTTCAGCAAAGTAGTACATTCCCCAACAGTCAGACTGCAAAAGTCCAGAATATACTTTCGATTCTTCAAAGTAGCAGCCTTTTGATTTGAAGACAAAGGCATTCTCTCAGACAACCTCATGAGGTAGTCCCCTGGAATGGTTTTCCAACATTCTTAGGGATTTCCCAGAGGTGTTGAGTGCTTGTTGGTTGCTTTTCCTTCACTCTGAGGTCCAACTCATCCCTACCATCTAAACTGGATTTTAGATTGGATGACTATGGAGGCTGGGGCATCTGATACACACTCCTTTCACTCTCCTTCTTGAATAAAGAGCTCTTACATAACCTAGAGGTGTGTTTGGGGTGATTGTCCTGTTGGAATAAAGTACGGTTCCACTAAGTGCAAACCAGATGGGATGGCCTGTCAAAATGCTGTGGTGTTCCCTTCAATTTTGACTAAATCACCAGCACCTTTAAAACCATCACACATCGTCCTACATGTTTCACAGTGATTACCACACATTCAGGAACCGTCTGTTCACCTTATGCACGTCTAACAAAGACAGCGGATAGATTTTTTACTGTTCCATTGAACATCCATACTTTTTGTTTTTGGGCCAAGCTTGTCTCGTCTGCATGTTGTTCTTACAAAGAACAAGTCTTCTTCCACAGACTCGTGCAGTCTGAATAGTGAATGTTGAAATATGTCTGACACTTGAGCTCCAAGGAGCATTTATGTAAATCAGAAGTTAAGGCTGGAAATTTGAATCGATTTATTCTGTGCAGCAGAGGTTGCTCTCTGTCTTTCTTTTCTGGGATGGTACTCATTAGAGCCTGTTTCATCAGAGCGACTGACGGTTTTGGAGACTTCACTTCTTAAGGTAATGATGTACTGTTTTCTCTCTTGACTCACTGAGGATAATATGGATTTGTACAGTAGTTGGACTTGTACAGGCAAAAACTGTCTCAAATGAATTCTTGACATGGTGCAACTGTGAACTGCAAACAATTCCAGGTGACTACCTCATGAATCTGATGATCTCAAGCTAAATGGAGTTACTTTGGACAATCGAAAATGTAAAACATATTCAGGGTTATTAAACATGTCTTTGTTTACTATATCATACTTTGGATGTGTCGATTCTTATAATGCTGAAAATAAATAATAATAAATATTAAATAAAAACACGAAATGAGAAACGGTGTCCAAAATGTTGAATGGTACTTACTTTCAATCTATTTATCTACATTTTAATACACATATATTCAATCATTCATTCATTCTTACTATTTTTCACTGACCGGAGCCTTTATATTTATATGTTGTGCAAATATTTACATATTTATCTGCCCTTCATTTGCACAATGTTACTATTTAAACGTCTGGTTTATGCTAAACTACATTTTGTTTCTGTGTAAACAATGAGGTTGTATTTATGACCCTAGCAGTGATGTAGCATCTTTAGCTAGCGGTCTCAGTTAGCGCGCACTCACGCCAGGTCCGTGTTCTCGATCACAAACTTCACATTTTCGTCCGTCAGCTCTGTGATTTTTACTGTTGGCTGGTTGGCATACGGCATCCTCGATTATAACCAAACGGAAATAAATATGAAACGCGTAAAAACAAAACCCAATACAGCGCTTTATAGCGAACAGAAATCAGCGCTGCACCGCGACAATAACATTCACTGCCGCTTCTTTGGTCCTATAGGGCGGCATGTGTTTATTTCCGGGTTAATGCTTACAAGTACTTCCGGTTAGTATCAAAACTATTCTAGCGCTATTAGCGAACTGCACAAGCATAATAATAATATATCTCTTTATTATGCACAAGCATAATAAAGAGATATATTAAATAATGAGGTGTTATAATACATACTATACTGAAATGCAACGTGAATGTAACTTATTTTGCATTTTCTTGATATTCTCTTAATATTTGCTAACAATAAAAAAAAAAAATATTTTAACAAAAAGGTCCCCATTTGATTTTATTATTTTATACAGTGAGGTAAATAAGTATTTGAACACCCTGCTATTTTGCAAGTTCTCCCACTTAGAAATCATAGAGGGGTCTGAAATTGTCATCGTAGGTGCATGTCCACTGTGAGAGACATAATCTAAAAAAAAAATTCCAGAAATCACAATGTATATTTTTTTAACTATTTATTTGTATGATTCAGCTGCAAATAAGTATTTGAACACCTGTCTATAAGCTAGAATTCTGACCCTCAAAGACCTGTTAGTCTGCCTTTAAAATGTCCACCTCCACTACATTTATTATCCTAAATTAGATGCACCTGTTTGAGGTCGTTAGCTGCATAAAGACACCTGTCCACCCCATACAATCAGTAAGAATCCAACTACTAACATGGCCAAGACCAAAGAGCTGTCCAAAGACACTAGAGACAAAATTGTACACCTCCACAAGGCTGAAAAGGGATACGGGGAAATTGCCAAGCAGCTTGGTGAAAAAAAGGTCCACTGTTGGAGCAATCATTAGAAAATGGAAGAAGCTTAACATGACTGTCAATCGCCCTCGGACTGGGGCTCCATGCAAGATCTCACCTCGTGGGGTCTCAATGATCCTAAGGAAGGTGAGAAATCAGCCCAGAACTAAACGAGAGGAGCTGGTCAATGACCCGAAAAGAGCTGGGACCACCGTTTTCAAGGTTACTGTTGGTAATACACTAAGACGTCATGGTTTGAAATCATGCATGGCACGGAAGGTTCCCCTGCTTAAACCAGCACATGTCCAGGCACGTCTTAAGTTTGCCAATGACCATTTGGATGATCCAGAGGAGTCATGGGAGAAAGTCATGTGGTCAGAGGAGACCAAAAAAGAACTTTTGGGTCATAATTCCACTAAACCTGTTTGGAGGAAGAAGAATGATGAGTACCATCCCAAGAACACCATCCCTACTGTGAAGCATGGGGGTGGTAGCCTCATGCTTTGGGGGTGTTTTTCTGCACATGGGACAGAGCGACTGCACTGTATTAAGGAGAGGATGACGGGGCCATGTATTGCAAGATTTTGGGGAACAACCTCCTTCCCTCAGTTAGAGCATTGAAGATGGGTCGAGGCTGGGTCTTCCAACATGACAATGACCTGAAGCACACAGCCAGGATAACCAAGTAGTGGCTCTGTAAGAAGCATATCAAGGTTCTGGCGTGGCCTAGCCAGTCTCCAGACCTAAACCCAATAGAGAATCTTTGGAGGGAGCTCAAACTCCGTGTTTCTCAGCGACAGGCCAGAAACCTGACTGATCTAAAGAAGATCTGTGTGGAGGAGTGGGCCAAAATCCCTCCTGCAGTGTGTGCAAACCTGGTGAAAAACTACAGGAAACGTTTGACCTCTGTAATTGCAAACAAAGGCTACTGTACCAAATATTAACATTGACTTTCTCAGGTGTTCAAATACTTATTTGCAGCTGTATCATACAAATAAATAGTTAAAAAAATCATACATTGTGATTTCTGGATTTTCTTTTTTAGATTATGTCTCTCACAGTGGACATGCACCTACAATGACAATTTCAGACCCCTCCATGATTTCTAAGTGGGAGAACTTGCAAAATAGAAGGGTGTTCAAATACTTATTTTCCTCACTGTATATACACATTTCTCACAGTGTAGACAGTCTGTTACACAAGACAATGAAATTCTTATTTTGTGTATCCACCGAGCGGCATAATACAAATTATGGGCGAGCGTTCGATATATAGAGAAATGGACAAACAAATAGAGGAATGCAGACAGATAAAGAGATGTACAGACAGGTAGAGGAATGGACAGACAGGTAGACAAGTAAAGAGATGTACAGACAGGTAGAGAAATGGACAGACAGGTAGACAATGTAAAGGAACAGACAGAGGAATGGACAGACAGGTAGACAGGTAAAGGAACAGACAGAGGAATGGACAGACAGATAGACAGGTAAAGGAACAGACCTAGAGGTAGAGGAATGGACAGACAGGTCTTGATACAGAAGACATGGCTTTGTTGCATTAAATCAAGAAACCAATCCCCAATGTTTAATGAAAACTTTAATTTCAAGTATAATAAACATTTATTGTTCTGCAAAGTTTATACAGAAAGCAAAACCAAAGCTCCTGTGAGCAGGGTCTAAATCGGGACTTATCAACCTGCTCTACTGAATATTGCACACCTAAAACACACACCTTTCACTGTATTCAGAAGCGTGTGAATTTTTAATTAGTTCGATTATAGTAGAGGTGCAGAGCTGGAAGATACAGATCAGTCATACTCGAGAGCTTTGGCACACAAAGCCTATTAATGTGACAGAAGAGCACAAATTAAATAATTTAATCCAAACTATGTTCAAAATAACAGCAAAGTGACTCGCGATGGAAAATGATCAGATGCGTTGTGGCAGAAGAGCATGACAGATGAAGGGTAGTTGAAATGGAGAACTGGTTTATCTTCTCTGGTTCAACCCTGTGAGGTTCTTTAGCTGCAGAGGGTGGGGGGGATAAGTGAGGGGGAAGAAGGAAAAAAAAAAATAAATAAATAACGCCGGTGTATCATGTACTTTTCAACCTTCACATCTACATGCTTACTTTTAGATTAGATTTCTTTTTTGTACAAACACAAATTGCATGCACAATGTTCTAAATGAGAAAACGCAACACCTTACACACAATCTATCTATCCATCCATCCATCTATCGAACACCACAATACTGTAAATGGTCACTTACTGTGACCGCAGCACCCATCAAGCCCTGAACTACAGCCTCTCCTGTTGACTGCACCTACAACATAACAGGCTGAGTGAGAAACCAGACGTTATCAGAAAGTCAGTCACAGTTCAGGAAATTACTCAGTACCTGTTTAGCCGCGTTCGCTACGGTAACCACGTCCTGGATACGGTTGTTAAGGAAGGTCCAAGTCTGCTCAAAGTCAGGGGACGTGTCCTGCAGCATCACAAGCTCCGTGGTGTTGTAGATTCCCGTTAATGCTGCGCGTCGCGAGTACCAGTTCAGCTAAAAGATCAGGAGGAGAAGAGCAGGGGTAATCATGCTACTGTTCTGAAATATCTAGCTATAGCTCTCATCCATCCAAACACGTTTATCTACCTACCCTTATCCATCCACTTCTCTCCCCCTCTCCCTCCCTCTCTCCATCTATCCTTTCTATAGCTATCCCTATATATTTCTCTTACATTCTCCATCCAAATCTTGCTTGCTTTCTCTCTCATATACATACAACAATATGAGAGAGAGCAAGAGAGAGGAAAAGAGAGTATTGAGAGCTACAGTGGAAGAGTGTGTGTAAGGAAGAGAGAATAAGGGGGAGGGGGAAGACTCACATCTGTGGAGCGATCTCCTGCGTAGTACCAGATGTCATCCACCATGATGGAGAGGTGCTTGAGACTGTCTGGGATGTTGTGAGGTAGCAGAAGTACACTCATTGCCTACAAAGCCATATATTATATATAAACACAAACATTTCCGATCCGCAGTGCCTCTGGAAAGTGTTCACATTTATTCCAAAACAGATTAAATTCATTTTGACCGAGACCTCATATAAACACGTGTGCATTTCCGTATCATGTCCAATTAACGGAATTTCCAACAGTTGGACTCCAATCAAGTTGTAGAAACATCTCAAGGATGATCAGTGGAAACAGGATGCACCTGAGCTCAATTTTGAGTGTCGTGGCAAAGGCTGTAAATGCTTGTGTACATGTGAATTTTATTTTATACATTTGCAAAAAATCACCTGTGGCCAGGTGTCTATGTAGGGAATCAGCATCCGGAGGCGGATCTCAACTGCATCCTTCAGGAACTCGGCTGTCGCCTTCTTTCTGAAAGACAACAAGATAGAAATCGGTACCACAAAAACATCAGATGAGAGCACATTTTTATGTGAACCGTCATTTTTCTACCAAGTCTGGTTCTGCTACATTACCACGGCAACCCTCGGGTGACTTTTTGCTCGATGTTCTTCTATAACCAGCTTCAAATACATCCGAGGGCTACTTCGAACTTAAACACACTAAAGATACTCACTCCGCTTGTCCAAGTTGGACCTGGTTAATTTGCTCAGCCAGAATGTCTGCGAGCTGAGAGTTGCACTGGCTGATGAAGTGTAGCACCAGATCTCCTGCGCCGTTATTAAACATACCGGCTGAGGCACCAGACAAGCCGAGAGTCTGAATTACAGCACAAAAAAAGAAGGACAGACAGTTAAACACTCCACAAAGCTTTTGGTACCAATCGTATCATGACATCGTGGACACACCTCGGCTCCTGCAGCGACGGCTTCCAGTGTCCAGCCGTGTTCAGGAACAAACTCCAGCGCAGCGTTGAGGATGCGAGCCTGCAGCTGCTCCTCCGTCTCATAATCCTCCGCCTGCTCACCGCCCTGACCCTGATAACTAACACATAACATGGATAGAACCTCAGACCAGTAATAAAGCCTCATTATTTACTTATTTTCAGTTTTTTTTATTGGCATGACAGACAAAAATATGCCATTAAAAAAAAAGAACAAAAATTGCTTTGTTTATCAGCATGATAATTGAATTTTTATTTTTTTTTATGTAATAGCAACTTTTACAACCCTAACCCTTTTTTTATACACAAGATAGCAATTTTTTTTAATTACATGATAGTAAAATGTATTTTTTAATTATTATAATTTTTTTTTATTAGCCAGTGTTTATCCATTTATTTATTTCATTTGCTTGAATAATTGATTTAATGATAGTTGCTTGTAATTTTATTAAACAGAAAATGGATTTTTTCCACAAGATTTAATTTATCAGATTGGCACAAGAGTAGGGCTGCAATGAACGATAATTTTCACATTTTTATTTAGATGGTTTGCTTATTATAAAACACTTATTCAAGGTATTTATGTACAAAAGTGTACTTAAAAAAAATAATAAAATGAAAAAGCCACATCTTTAATTTAGTCATTATAAAGCTTATAGTAGCTGCTTGTCTCATGAGGGATTTTTCCTATAAAACAAAGTCGCTTATGCGGTTTCTGTTATATATATATATATATATATATATATATAAAAAAATACAATACAAATTTAAATCAGCATTTGTATTGTTTTTAATGATAATTGCAGATAATTGACAACCATGTTTAAAATAATCGTTAAAAAAAAAAAAAAAGCAGTTGTGATGTAATCATCTGAAATACAGCATTTAATTTAGTATATTTTATTGATATGCATAAATTAAATATACAAACATTAAAAACATGGATTTGAACGTAGTAAAGCCGCAGTAAATAACGTATTAAAACATTAGTTATTGTTGTAGTAGAAAAATGCTATAAAAAGAGAAAAGAGAAGCACCGCAAACTAATAAATAAAAAAAATAGGAAAAAAAATAGGAAAAAACATGCATTTGTGTACAAAATGCATAAGCATTCATTTAACAAATAGTTGTTGCAACCCTACGCAATAATTTATTCTTATTTTATTTATTTATTTATTCTTATTTTATTTATTAATTTATTATTATTGTATTTCTTAAATTTTTAGTAGTATTTTATTTATTGATTTATTATTATTATTATTATTATTATTGTATTTATTGATTTATTAGTAGTAGTATTTTATTTATTGATTTATTATTTTTATTATTATTCTATTTATTAATTTATTATTATTATTATTATTATTATTATTATTATTATTGTATTTATAAATTTTTGGCAGGTGAGCAATTTATTTAGCAGATTTAATATTTTCTTTACTAATAGATGCATGTGAATGTATTTGGCTACTGACAGCTGTGCATCTTTTTCATTTTACAGACATGAACGCGTGTTTTCATGAATGCAAACGGCTGTACAGTAGATCCTGATTAAAAAATAGATAATTGTGAAAAAAATAGATCCCTGGTGTGAATCTGCCATAGTCAAGCTGCTGCATGGTGGACTTTCTAACCTGGTGTTAGACTGAAGTTCCTCCTGCTGAGTGTCAGGAGCACAGGGTTGCTCTGTGGAGCAAAACGTCTGACCGGTTCCTGAATCCTGGGTCTGCTGGTTTTTATGTTCAGACTGAGATGGTGTGTTCTGGTGAACTTTGGGGTCATCAGTAAGTTTGAGGAAGGCGGTAGAGTGGAAGGTTCTGGTCAGTGAGAGGTATTGGGGATGAGGTCTGCTCTGGAGCGCTACTGCTGGAAAATGCATAGATAATTTGACATTTAACAGGATGGTTTCATGCAAAGTTGAAAACACACACAAGCATGTTTGAAACGTTGATGAACGACGTTTCAGGGATGACAAAAGTTCAATTACTGCTTTAAAAACACGACTTTGGAAAGTTGTTGTTGTGCAAAACGTGAAGGTTTCGAATGAATAACTTTAGTATTGCATTGCAGTTTGTTCGTGCAGGTCATGTTGCATCCCAGTTGATGATCTACAAACGTTTATAATCAGATCACAAGCAATACGATCAACTTTATAAAGTTACTGAGACTCGGATGTAGGTCACCTTGCAACATGAATCAGATCACACTAACAGCAAGCAAAGAGCGAGACGAGTTCTTATCAGAAAAGGAAAGAAAGCCTTAATATGCTAAAACAACCGGGACAGAAAGCGACTCGCAATGCCCGGCTTACCGCTGCGGATGCCCCATAGAGCTCTTCCAGCGCGCAGGCCTCGAACCAGCGCCGCCATAACCGCCGTGCACCGAGACGCGTCCTTTTCAGCATAATAGTGTGAGCCGCGGTGACGCCATCAAGGCGCGACTCCAGCAACCGAGGCTAGCGTCGTTTACTACAATACGAAAGCAATTAAACAGAGCGGTTTTTTTTTTTAAATGTTTCGCTACTATTTAAATGTCACGCTCCTAATACATAAAAAAAGCCGAATCATTTTTTTTTTTCACGCGACTAGCCAAAACCGGCTAGCATGCTAAGGTTAGCAACGAAAGCGTCATCATATCGCGACGAGTGAATAAGTCGGATCGTAGAGTAACGACGCCGATTTGGGTCCTGAGTCCGGATAATATTTGATAAGAAAACTTTGTAAGTACTATGGATTTTTTTCTTTATGAATATATATATCAAACTATCTCATACGTGGATATCTTTATAATATGTTTAATGAACGTTTTTTTGTTTGTTTGTTTGTTTGCTGTTATTACGTCACATTCAACATCCAAGACAAGGTTATTGTAGAATCAACTTTCAGCACTTAAAATAAAACGCGATTCGTCAAATGATTTTTCAAATCTTTTCCAAATTTGTCTTTAATTCAGAAATTCAATGGTAATCTATATATAAAAATAATAATCCTGTGAGAAGGAACCCACGTGAGTGAAGGTGACAATGGATATCAAAAGTTCACCAACCAAAACAAAAACCACCCCGGTTAAAAAAGTAGGATTTTTTGTTCTATCATTCAAGTGGAAAACAAAAGTAACAGGGATAAAAAAAAAAGACAAAACTTACAGTTACCTGGTTGTCTCAGTGTTAGGACTCTTTTAAATGTGTCACATGACTGTGCAAAACGTTCAAAAGTTAGTATCATACCTGCATTTACTGATATAATGGACCAACCGAGAAATGGGCGTCTACCAACCTTTCCTCATGAAGTCAACATTGAAGGTGGTCCTGGCATGCATAGCCCACTATGTTTGGGGGAACACTATGTATATAAATTAACAATAAAACACAGTATGTCTGTTTAGCTGGTAGCATGACTCATGACAAACCACAGTCAGTTTCTGCTGAGTCAGTGTCCACTGTCTTGTGTTAGTCACTAATATAATAACTGTTTTTTTGTCGGCAGGTGGCCATGGCAGATCTGGGACTGAAGCAGGGAGATAGAGTGTTGGTGGTGTGGACCCACCCCTCCTCTCCTACAGCTTTGAAGACACTGGCTGAGGGTGTCAGTGCTGCGGTTGGTGAGCAGAACCTGGTGTCCCTGGAGAACATGGAAAGGCTCCAGATATGTGAGTTCCTACAAAGGATCTTGGACAATTTTTTTTTTTGGTTATATCTGGATGTACTGTGGTGTATCTATCTAACTTCTGAATGCATTGTCGAGTTCATGTTTTCACTGAGGTACCACGTGATGAACGTTCAGTAGGGATTATTTCCAGGTCATGTGCGATGTGAAGGGAAAACATTGTATAATGGCGCTTTAAACCGAATGGAAAAAATGTTTTCATGGGGACTTATGACTGAAAATGTTAAAGTAGTTATCATCCACCTGTTTTCACTGATATACTGATTTGGATGAACTAAAACAGAGTATTGGAAGTGCAGAATGTCAACAAAAGCAGCTAAGAAATTGACCAGAGTGGAAGAGTGGAACATGTAGAGCCAAACAGACTTACCTCGTCTTACATCCTTAGTTCATTCCAAAAATCTCAAGTTGAATAAACCCGAGACACTGATACCCCATAAACCCCTATAACGACACTAATACAATAAGCCGCTCAATGGTTTCACATTTTACCGTATTTTCAAATTGTTTGTACATTTTCATTGAATGATCACAAATGTTGATCCTACTTTTATACCAAAGACTGTAGAAAGAACATTTACTTATAATCTTATACTCCAGTACTCATGTTAGTTTTCACTCTCCAGTGTTCTGTATTGTTGAAAGATTTATGATTAAACTCTTGATGTCACCCAAATGAGGATGGGTTCCCCTTTTGAGTCTGGTTCCTCTCAAGGTTTCTTTCTCATAACATCTAAGGTAGTTTTTCCTTGCCACAGTCGCCACGGCTGCTCATCAGGGATAAATACACACCATTCACCTTAACTGTTGATTTCTGTAAAGCTGCTTTGAGACAATGTCTGTTGTGAAAAGCGCTATAGAAATAAACTTGACTTGACTTGACTTGAATGTAAAGAAAGTTCTACTCGATGCCAGCAAACCCATCACCCTTTTTCTGATCATTATAGCCACCTTCTTTTCCAACGATGGCGTTTAGTAGCACAAAAACTAGCAGTAGGATTTTTCTTCTTAGCCATGGGGTCACAAATTCAACACAAACGAGACACCGCGAATAACACGTACCAGAGAGACTTGCAGTTAAGGGTTAACGGCTTTGATCACTGGCAGCTTAATGGTGCTGGGATTTGAACTTATGACTTTCCAATCCAAAGTCCAGTCCCTTAAGGAATGAACTACCACCACTTTTTAAATTTTATTTAAAGTTTATACGTTGCGTTATTTTTATTTGATGTATTCTAAAATGTAATGCAGGTTTTTTTGAATTTTTTTTTATTTTTTTTTAAATTTTTTTTATGGGTTTTTAACGTTTGACTACTTTTTATTGAATGTATACAAAATGTAATAATTAAATGAGCAGAAAAAACCTCCTTAAAAGTTTTCGAGAAAAAAAATTTGACAGAAAAGTGATATACTAACTGATATGTTAATGTCACTGAACCTCACGGAATCTTGAGTTGTAAACAGTTTTCCTTCCTGTTTCAGCCTCCCACTCGGCTTCACGTTACGACTGGGTTCTCTCTCAGCTGCTTCCTGATACTGCTGCAGTGCACAGCTCGGAGGTTCTGGCCGAGATAGCCCGGGTCCTGAAACCTGACGGGAAGCTGGTGCTGGAGGAGCCGGTTACAGGTGAGACTACTGAATGCTGTAAATATCAAAGTATTATAAATAATTATAATCGACATCAGCAGGCTTCAAATCCATGCAGCCTCGCTCCAAAATGCACTTTTGCGTTGGTTGTGTGTCTGTAAACCTTTGGCCAAGTCTGTGTGTACAAAGTGTATTGTAGTACACAAAAAATTGCTGACAAAATCCATCATGATACCAACGATATCTCCAAACATTTTTATCATGGAATTATTTTTCACGATACCGATACTACATTGATATATCGGCCAGTCCTTCGCTCATGTGGTTTTGTGTTAAAAACGTTCTAATAAACTTCTCAGTTAACAGATGGGTAAAGCAGATGAAATAATAAATTTGTGCGTGCAGGTTCCGAGGAGGTGAACGGATTTCGGACAGTTGGAAAGCTAGTGTCAGCCCTTAAACTATCCGGCCTGGTTTCCATCACAGAGGTGAGAACATTGTTCATTAATTATAAATCCGATGCTCCTACTAGGGACACAAAGGACAAAGCCTGTTATAAACGATTTGGCTAACTTGTAGTGAAATCTGTAGGTGAAGAGTGAAGCCCTGAGCCCTGAGGTTCTCAGTCGGCTCACAGACGTCCAGGGGAAATCTCTGTCAAGGGTGCGAGTATCAGCTTCCAAACCCAACTTTGAGGTCGGATCGTTGTCTCAGCTCAAACTGTCCTTTGCCAAGAAAACAGGTTAGTCTATACAAATGTAACAGTAAATACAATTGCAACAGTCCGGTATTGTTGATACAACTATCACTATCTAAGAGCTTTCAAAGGTAACAGTCTATAGAAATGTAACATGTTTACAAATGTAATGGTCAGGTATTATCTATACAAAGGTAACAGTCTTAACAAAGGTAACAGTCTTAACAAAGGTAACAGTCTTAACAAAGGTAACATCTATACAAATGTAACATCGATACAAATGCAACATGTATACAAGTGTAGTGGTCAGGTATTATTTATACAAATGTAACATTTATACAAATGTAACATGTATACAAGTGTAATGGTCAGTTATTATCTATACAAATGTAGCAGTCTTTACAAATGTAACATTTATACAAATGCAACATGTATACAAGTGTAATGGTCAGTTATTATCTATACAAATGTAGCAGTCTTTACAAATGTAACATTTATACAAATGCAACATGTATACAAGTGTAATGGTCAGGTATTATCTATACAAATATAACCTTCAGTACAAATGTAAGTGTAATGGTCAGGTGTTATCTATACAAATGTAACATCTATACAAATGTAACATCTATGCAAATGTAACAGTCTATACAAATGTAACATCTATACAAATGTAACGTTCAGGTATTATCTATACAAATATAACCTTCAGTACAAATGTAGCAGTCTATACAAATGTAGCAGTCTATACAAATGTAACAGTCCGGTATTATCTATACAAATATAACCGTCAGTACAACTGTAACAATCTATACAAATGTAAGACGAGCTCCTGTTAATGCTCGATGGTCACAACTTCATCAGTGGATATATTTGATGCCACCTTTCAGAAATGTCCAAACAATTTGGCTAAAAATAAAATATATCAGCATTTTTACCAAATACACAATCATGAACAGTTGATGAAAAATGACCGTTTCTGTACCACATAAGCGATGCGTACTCATGTATTTATTTATTTCTTGTTTGACAGAAAAACCAGCCCTCGATCCAGGAGCTGCCAAACTGTGGACTCTTTCGGCTAATGACATGGACGACGATGATGTCGTGAGTACAGATTAGACGTTGCATGCGCCATGCCTTGGAAATACCACACTGCTTCATTTTCCAGTTTGAATACAATGCAGAAGCAATAAACTAAAAAAAAAACTAAAGCAGGATAAATAGGGACATGTGAAGGAAAGGAGACACAGTTTTTTTTATATGTTTATTGTTCCTCAAGACAACATGCTCACTTCTCCATGTAGGACATTATGGACTCCGATGCTCTCCTAGATGCTGACGACTTCAAGAAGCCCGACCCCGATTCGCTCCGAGCAGCCTCATGCGGAGAATCTGGAACGAAGAAGAAAGCCTGCAAGAACTGGTGAGAAAGCTCGAAGCTTTGTCTCTTTCACAAATCTTTCACAAATGATTGTTTATGAGCTCGGGCATGATCTGCCATTATGTAATTACCCTAAGCGCTGATTTGTGTGCGGTCTTTTCTCGGTGAAGCACGTGCGGACTCGCCGAGGAACTCGAGGAGGAGAGCAAAGCGGCTCACAAAGCAAGTCAACCGAAATCTTCCTGCGGAAACGTGAGCGTTTTAACTCTGAAGTTCTATCTAGACCTTTAATCCATTCTATGCTTCTATTTCTTTTCACGATATTTTCATTTTTCCGTCTCGCAGTGTTATTTAGGAGACGCTTTCCGCTGTGCCAGCTGTCCTTATCTCGGCATGCCTGCATTCAAACCAGGAGAGAAGGTCGTCCTCGCCAACACACAGATCGCAGACACATAAAATACTGATTTCCCCAAAGCACCGAATCATTCCTTGCATTTATGGTCAGGAGTTAGATCTAAAGAGACCATGTATTATAGTATGTAAGCCTTAACAAATGGATCCATTGAAATATTCAAACCTGACCATGTTTCGACCATATTTATGTTGTGCTCTGTGTAATATAGAACGGCATTTGATGCAAAAACATAAATAAATAAAGATTGCACACAGTTTCAGTAGGAGTGTGTGATTCTGCTTCTGAAATGATGCAATGCAAACAATCCAGTGTGTTGAAGATAGTTAAAGCAGCATGTGTGTGGGAGAGAAAGTCGCCATCGAGCTTTAATGTTCACTCACGGTTTGATCCTACTCAGGTCGTGGTGGAGCCGGGGATTTTTGAGAGTCGTGAGAAACCTGATTAGGATTTATTTTTTAAGATTATCTCTCATTTGGGAGAGTGTGTGTGTGTGTGTGTGTGTGTGTGTGTGTGTCAGTGATGGACAGTAACGAAGTAAATATAATTCGTTACTGTTCTTTAGTATTTTTTTTATCTTTTACTTTTAACTTCACTACATTCCAAAATCAAATATCTTACTTTTTTACTCAACTACATTTCAGTCGTTTCTTTTTATTTATGCGTGAATACAAACTTAACTGGTTAATCACGCAGCAATCAACCAATCAGGGTCGAATTTTAATTGCCGCTTGGCAGTGGCGGATTTAGACGTGGGCGACGTGCAGCCGGACAGAGCGGCATCTTCGCAAAATCAATCTCTTTTTTTTTCATTTGCGCCATTTATTATATCATGTCACGGTGAAGCTGGTTGGGACTTGAAGTCTGCACCCACCGCCTATAGAAATTCACTCATACACTCAGAAAGGAGAGGCGGGGTTTGGGTGAGATCACCTCAGCCTTCAGGGAGAACTGACAAGACGTGGAGTGACGTCACGTTAGTGAGGAGAGCGGAATCCAAATTAAAATTATAGAGGACAAAAAAATGTCTAAAATGTCTACAAAACAATTCCAATGTTTGGAAATCCAAAGACTAATTTAAAGACATTTAATATTTAAAAGACACATTATTAAGGATATTGATGATTTATGAATCTTATGGCTACAATTACCCAAGTTGTTTGGTTTTTGGTTCTGAGTTTGATAAATTGTGCACAATGACGTGGATTTCATTGTGCAGTAAATGCATTTGGGGTCTTTTTTTTTTATTATTTTTTTTACATGAAATGCAGCTCTTAGAAATGTCTCCAGATTTGTGGACTTGCTCTGAGAATATATTTTACTCATCCAGTGACTGTAGCAGAAGCAGAGAGGAGCTTTCCAAAGCCAGAACTAATCAATGGGGGAGACGTTGGGTCATGGCGTGGTTCACCCAGTGCAACATTCAAGCTAGATCCACCATTACCAGTTGGTGGTATCTAATTAGGGTTAGGGTTAGAGAATTCAACATCAGTTCAACATCAAGCAGAACATTTTGAGTGGAATAAATGACCAAAGAAACTCCTGACTCCAACTTTCCACAACACTGGTGGTCTTAATTGAAAAGAAGGTTTTGGGCTCATGATATTTAACCCATTATTATAATTCTATTAATAGATTGGTGCACTAAGAGTAACAGTCTTTTCACATACACTGAGTTGATTAAGCAAAGAGTCTTGCGATAAAAATTAGTCATTATATCCACAATAAATCATAGTATTGTACTTGGATACTAGAATACATTTAAAGTCAAATACTTTTACTCAAGTGCGAGTTTAAAGGGACACTTTTATTGGAGTAATTCTTAACCTACTGTATGTCTCCTTTTACTCAAGTACATGCTTTGTTTACTTCATCCACCACTGGGGTGTGTGTGTGTGTGTGTATGTGTGTGTGTGTGTGTATATATATATATATATATATATATATATATATATATATATATATATATATATATATATATATATATATATATATACACACACATACTGTATATAGGGAGGTTTTTGTGGACATCTGACCATAAGATTGGTATCTGCTTTTTGTTTTTTTTTTAAACACCCTCTTTCTTTCTTTTCTTTCTTTCTTTCTTTCTTTCTTTCTATCTATCTATCTATCTATCTATCTATCTATCTATCTATCTATCTATCTATCTATCTATCTATCTATCTATCTATCTATCTATCTATCTATCTAAAAAATAACCTCCACTCTTCTGGGAAGATCATCCAATCGACTTTGGCGTGTGTTTGTGGAAAGGTGTGTTCGTTCAGCCACAAGTCTTCTACTGATGTAGATGAGGAGGCCTGGAGTGCAGTCAGTGTTACAATTCATTCCAAATGTGTTTAAAGCTCTATAGCAGACTACTCAAGATCTTCCACTCCCACCACCATGTCACGGTGCAACAGGTTTGGGTCTAGGAAAATTGCACTCGTACCAAATCCAAAGACATCCTGTACTATGTGCTTCCAACTTCATGCTAACAGTTTGGGAAAGAAGTCAGGTGCCCTATATTATATTATTATGAACTATATTTTCTGCACAATTGCCAAAAATTATGGCTTCCTATAAAATGACAGTTCAGTGACAGTACATTGTGATGTTTGGTTAATTCTTTTTTTTTTAAGATTTAGTGGTCCTCATTCCATCTGATAATCAAAACCTCTGAATACAGTTCACATCATTTTTTTCGGAAGGAAATAAAGTAACAATATTATCAGTTACACTATCATCAGAGCCCCAGAGGAAAAAATGAAAAGAAACATACATGCCTTTGTTGACTGACTGACTAAAAAAAAAATTATAGAAACATTCTTTGGATAAAACCAGTGAACTGTGAGACTAAAAGGGATTTGTGATAGTCAACATTACACAACATCTGGTGGAAGAATTTCTTTACATTTCTTTTCTTTCGCATTTCCTGCAGAGTGAATCGGTACGTTTGACTCGGTCAAGGCAGAGTGATCGAGAAGTCTGTTTTGATGTCTCCAATCTTGGGGTCGAAGGTTAAGGTGTAGGACACGCTTGCCCGTTCATCTCCTGAGCTTTCCCATGGATCCCGTAAGAAATACACCCCCTGTTTACGGTGTGGACTCCACACACACACTTCCTGTTGAAATACAGGTGTAAAAAAAAAAAAAAAAAAAAAACCCAGCTTTATGTACACATAACATTTACTTTCATTCGTGTCAAAATTTACAAGTAGTACAGGATGGTATGAAATACCTCTTCTTTGACTGGTTCAGTCAGGCCCATGCTGACTATGATGTCATCAGTCAGGTTGTACTCCATCCACAAAGCCACGCCATGACAGCGCCCTCTCCTGGCATGAACAATAAAAAATTGTCAATTCTTGGATTTTCCTTGTACATGCACAAAGTACTGATACACAAGGTGTCAGTGAAAACATTTATAAAAAATATTCCGGTTTACAGAAATCTCAATTAGCTTTTTATAAAATGTTATTAGCCGTTATTGAGGAAACAACTTTAGAGTATCTGTTTTCTAGAAGACTCCTCACCTCATCACCCTGCAAAAGTATTATTTAGAAACTAACAACAATATAAATAAACTGGTTAAATTGCTTATTCGCTAAAAATCTATTATACATTCCCACATTACGTATAGATGTTTACATAACTCTTCATGTTTTATCGTTTTTGTTTTGTATTTTACCCAGTAAGAGGCACTGATCCCTGACTGCTGATTGGCTGCTTAGGGACACATTGTTGGAAGTCAAAAGACATCACGGGGCATGGCTTGGACAGGGCTCGACAGGGGTACTCCCACAGGGGGTGAGGTTCTGCTTCACGAGACTCCCGGAAATCTAATGAGCGCTGAGGAACAGAAGAGTTGTGCATGACTGGGTTTTATAAAAACAAAAAAAAAAAATACTTAAAACATTTTCAAAAGAATGCAAAAGTCTGAGACACTGAACCACTACTACTACATTTATTAATACTACTACCACAAACTACTTACTACAACTAGTACCATTACCACCTACTATTACTATCATCATATACAACTATTACAACTACTACCAACCACCACAACTAATAGTACAACTATGATCACCAACTACTACTATATACTACAATTAATACCTTCTACTACAATCACTTCCACCTACTACTACCAACATCATCTACTACTACTACAACTACTTTTTCCACCTATTACAACTACATCTACAACTACCACCTACTACCAACAACCAGTGGGGGACGAAGTTCACAAAGCAGGTACTCTAGTACTCCTTTTACACCAGTTAAAGTAAAAGTGCTCCCTTTAAACATTCACTTGAGTACAAAAGTATTTACCTTTAAATGTACTCAAGTATCCAAAGTACTATTATTTGTTATGGCAATAATATCCTATTGTATCAATCCTACACACACACACACACACACACACTCACACTCACACTCACACACTCACACACTCACACACTCACTTATTTAAAGCCAGAGTACATCCTCGATGACTTACAGCTTCATTACCTACACCATTAATAAACGTTTTTCTCCATTTAAACAGAAAAGAGGAGTAATAAAAAGTACAAATACTTCATTACTGTACTTAAGGCAACAAGAAGTTTGTGGTTAACGTGGATACAAAATATTTCATTCGTTCTGTATTAATATATTAATTAAGACTCTAAATGCAAATCAATTTGAACTCCACCGGTTTTTATTAACGCGCGATTAATGCGGCACGCGTCTCTGTTTGACCGTTTTTATAAAAATATAAATAAATAAATAAAAAAGAGGCGAAATTAAAACCTTCAGCGCAACACACTTTTATTCACGACGTCCTTTCTTTACTCAGATATAAAAAAAAAAAATTCTGAAATAAAATCCATCGAAAAATCAAGGTCAGAGCCCGAACTTCTTTACTTTAACATGAGTAAAAAGGTGTAGTCAGAACTTTAACTTTTACCAGAGTATTTTAGAACATGAGTATCTGTACTGCTACTTTAGGGAAGGGTGTAATTGTGCTACCTCTGCTCATGAATAAAAAGGAACGACCGATTTCTCAAAACCTAGCTGATTAGAAAGTAAGATATTTAACTTTGAAATGTAGTGAAGTTGAAGTAAAATTCTAAACAGAAGTACTTAAATAAAGTACAGAAAAATATTAATTACATACAAATTACTACTTAATACTCCAACTACTACCAGCCAACCAGCTACTATACCCTCTACAACAGCCTATAATTAAAAATTGCTTATATTATGTTCAACACAATTCATCAGAACCAACATTACACCACATTGCAAGAGTGGGCAGGAATCCCTGAATCTATGAGAGTGGAAGGAAAAAAAAGTGAATTTTCATCTCAGACACCAAATGCCCTCAGGTAAGAGCAAGTTCATGTATTTTTGATTGCGTCAAACTGTCTTTTACAGTTTCGGCGAAGGGGTGTGTTTGTGTGTGTGTGTGTGTGTGTGTGTGTGTGTGTGTGTGTGTGTGTGTACCTGCACCATTTCATCCATTGGGCTCACATCAAATTCTTCACAGGTTCCACATGGGGCTCGGATTCTCCATAAATCCTGAGAGAGAGAGAAAGAGATAGACAGAGATGGATAAGGGAAATGATGCTACCTTGTGTTAAAGTGACAGTTACAGGCTGTTCAAGGTGCTGGGATATAAAACTTTCAGTGTGATTTAGAAGGACAGCTGTAGTGCAGCCTGGTGTACAGTATGTACCCTCCTAGACAAAAGAAGAACACGCCCAAATAGCAAAATATAAAGCTTTAATGGTCGTAAAGACAAATCATTGGGGAGGAAAGGAAAAAGAATGAAATAATCAAATAGATCTTTGCCTGCTCCATCAATCCTGGTTCCATTTCTAAGTTTGCCTTCAGGTACTGCAGCGAATAATGAACTTTTACAGATAAGGAAAATTCCAGAACGATAGAACATTTTGTACACTTTTACATCTGTTTTTTTGCGTGTTCATTTTATTCATTATCATGATTATACCTATTCAAGAAGACCATAATGTTTCTAGTGTTTGGTCGTGTTCACATCTACACTTGAATTGCAGGATTTCTGCAGAAAAGCTCAAGTACCTGGAACTCCACGGCGATCATGTAGAGCGTGGCGGATGAAGGCAGGACAGTGGCATCAGGTCTGAGGAGGCAGCTCAGCGCTGTACGGCAGTACCAGAAGAACAGGGAGTGCCAGGGCAACAGGCTGGTACTAAAATACGGTTCGCCAACCAGCACTGAGATCTAACAGCAGGATGCAAATACCGATATTAGGTTTCTGTATAGAACTGTTTCAGTGTTTCCTCTCCTAAAAAAGTTAAAGGGCACAAAACTGTACATGGTATATTTTCCCTCTACTTGGACTAGAAGATCCAAACCGTTTCAGCTTGACAATGTACAAACCCAGCTCCATGATCATATGCTTCACATGGGTTGGAGTGGAAGATCTCCTGCTACTGAGCTCTGATCTCAACCCTACCAAACACCTTTGGGATGAATCGGAATGCTGTCTTCACCTCAGGCCTCACCTCACCTACATCAGTTCCTGATTTTACTAACACCATTGGATGAGCACAAATGGAGACTAAATGGAAAATAGAATTCTCAAAAAGTACATACGGATCTTAGGATCAGATGTCTACATACTTCTGTCCATACAGTGTAGCTGGGAAATCTCGGAAGCTGTATTACCTGTTCTCCTTCTACATCAGCCGATGTCAGCCGCTCCGGCCGTATTTCCAGGAACCGAATGCTGTTTTTCAGCGAGTTTGCCTCCAAAAACTGTAAAATTATTAAACATAAATAAATGATTACAATGATTGATGCTTGATTGATACTATTCATTACATTTCGGTCTCACCTGCTCGATTACTCGCTTTGATATTCCGGAGCTTTCCAAACTGAACACCTGTCAGGCAAGAGAAGAGACAATAGACAAAAAGGTTTTAATCCTGGGAATAAACAGCACAATGGGAGTGACAATTCAACACAGTGTAAATCAAAAATAGAAAGATAACCCTAGATCAAAATACACACCTTTTTAGCTCCTAGTAGATGTGCAAACACGGAGAGAAGACTCCCATCACTGACTGATACACACACACTGTCCGGCCTCAAAATCTGAACACCACAAACACACATCCATATATTTCAACATTAACATTATTTGGTAGGGAATTAGGCAAAATAAAAATAAATAAATTATTATTATAGGTTATGGAAGAAGTAGCTCAGTTCTTAGGATTTTTGGACTTCTGATATGAAGGTAAGGAGTTCAAATCCGATCAACAAAAAGCTATCACACAGATACTGGGCCCCTGAGCAAGGCCCTCAACCGTTTAGTTGGGGGGTCAAAGTCGCTCTGGATAAGAGCGCCCACCAAATGACAATCATCAATGCAATCTATGGGTTACTGCTTACACTACGGAGAGCGCTGAGGTACTGCTCTGTTCGCCGCCGGTCGTTAAGCTCCCCGAATCGCGGCCTCGTCCACAGCAGGTGGGCTTGACAGGTACAACAAGGTGTGGCCACATCAGATTGGTCACTAAATGGGACAAAAGAAAACCAATTCTATACTGTATTTAAAAAAAAAAACGATTTCGACCCCAGTAACCACCTATATACCCCCAGGTCTACATATCACTTCCCAGTAGTCATAAATACAGTCCCTACAGACTAAACACAAAACCGTAGCTCAAATATGAGGCATGAGCAGACTACAAAACTAAACATGCATTTACCGCATTCATAGCTCAGTGTTTAAGATTTCAGACTTTAAATTCATTTTATTTGTAAACTGCATTTTAACAATGCACATTCTCTCAAAGCAGCTTTACAGAGATGAAGCAGTAATAAAAGAATGTATACTTTTGCCCCATATAATTGGGAGGTTTATCCCTAATGAGTGATCCAGTGGTGACTGTGGCAAAGAAAATCTCCCTGTGATGTTATGAGGAAGAAACCCTGAGAGGAACCTGATTTAAAAGGGAACCCGTCCTCATCTGGGTGGCACCGAATGTTCATTTATTACAGTTCCATCATTGAAAAGATGTTCAATGATAAGCGCTTAAATGTAACCTGTGGTCCTGAGCCAATGTATTAGACTATTGATATTAATTACAATCCAAATCCATTCTCAAAGTTCTTGAGTTGTTTAGGATCTTCATGGATCTTTAGGCTTTTGGTGTGGAACATCCCCAGTTGAAGAGAACTCCATGCAGAGGTAGGGTTTCCAAAAAAATAAAAAAATCGGGCAGATCCGAAGATAAAAAAAGGACAAGAACACTGGTCACAGGTACCTCAGGAGCATGAGTACTGTACTTGCTGGGCCCCTTAAGTGAGGCCCTTAACCCTTACCTGCTGAGTTGTATAAATGAGAATTGGATAAGAGCATCCTTGGGATAAGAGCATCCTTCAAATCTCATATATATCTATATTCTTAAGCAAAATGGCTTATTTCTTGAAAACTGCACCAACTATAGGACATTGGCTGAAAGAAATTGTAACAAATAGGTCAATGGAAAAGAAGCTTGACTATTAACAGATAAATATATAAATTTTGATGGGGACCTTTCAAATTGTTCTTAAAATGTGGTGGATTTGGAAAGGTAAAACTGGATTGGATCACAAAAAAAAAATAAAAACAAACAAGTAGTGAGAAGTAACAGCTTTATGATTTCCTGTCAAATTGAGTACATCACCACAGAAACTGGGACAGAAGATCCTAATAGGTTCTGGATGTCCTCCATTGCTGATGTATGAGGCCAGAAAGTGCTTGGCCTCTTAATCTCTGCCTGCACCTACAGCCAACTTTTAGTGGTCTGAATTAGGTTGTGTTACAAAATGTGAAAAAAGGTGTTTTTTACCTATCCGAGAGGCTGTACCACAAGCTGTAGTCATCGTGCGAGACGGTTAGACTGAGCTCTTCTCCCTCACACACACTCTTCTCAGCAGGCAGGAAGTACACACTTTGCATCCAATGATCCCTCCACTGAACACACAACCAACAAATCATCAATCAAATTAAATATTACTTCATATTTTGCTTTAGGAGTGTGATGCGTCATGTCTGGCGTACAGGATACTCTCGCACGTCAGAGTACGTCCAGCAGGGGGCCATGGAGCAGACGATGCTGCCGCTCGGGTCCATGTCCAGATCCCACCAAGATAAAACTACCTGAGCTCGACCGCTGGCCTCCACCACAAACCTGCACGAGTGTGACTGAAGAGCGCT
Source organism: Silurus aristotelis (assembly GCF_946808225.1). Taxonomy (NCBI): domain Eukaryota; kingdom Metazoa; phylum Chordata; class Actinopteri; order Siluriformes; family Siluridae; genus Silurus; species Silurus aristotelis. Next base: position 24,474,935 of record NC_139587.1, read on the forward strand.
GCTGACCGGCCTGCTGAAGTCCACACTAAAACACAAACAACAAAACTGCTCTCACTTGTGTGTACACAACACTATACACAGGCCAGATGTATAGGACTCACTTTGACAAAACACTTATTTATTAGTGACATGAGTGAAAAAGAAAGAAAGTGATGGGAAAGTGTGTGTTAGAGGAAGAAAGAATCTCTGTTTTTCCTTTTTTTTTTCCCTTCAATAAAATATTTGAATTTCTAAACCATTATTACAATATTTCAGGGATAAAAATATACGCTAAAATAAAAAAAAATTAAAAATCCAAACAGGAAATACGTCCAAGTGAACTGAGGAATGTTGCCTTTTTATTTCACTTGTTGGGGGGGGGGGGGGTAGGCACAAACATTTATATAATGAATAGGACTAATGGAAAATCAATATCCTTATTTAATCGATTATAATATGTAAACTGTAGGAATAAATGAATAAATAAATAAATAAATAAGCAGTAAAGAAAAACCCTCACCTGAACATGGTACACAGGGGTCCGAGATTGGTTAAGGTACTCGGTTTCACCTGGCTGAGCTGTATGTCACAGACAGATGGCACTCCAGCACACTGTGCCAATGCAGCAGGGGGCAGCAGAGTGCACTCGTCCACCTGAATGGGCTGAATCCGTGACCAGTTCCACAGCTGCTCGGACTCGACCACCCGGGCGTAGACTGTGGCACTGTGAGGTACGGCTTCACAGCCCACCTGCAGGAAGGACGTGAACATGAGGACACTTTTATTCCGGAAAAATGAAACCAACACTCGCTTCCTTCAGCTACGTCCAGTGTGTAAAACTGCTGAAGTGAACATGACACTCTTCCATATAAATTCATTATATAAGTAACTGTAGAAAAAATAGTTTTATCAGCTTTATATCTTGAAAATGAAAATTTTCAAGATATAATAATGTTATTAATAATGAATCGTTTACAAAATACATACAAATTTAAGAACATTAGATTTTTTATTATTTATACTATATTATAATGCTGTAATATACAGGTCTTTACACCAGGGTTTTGGAAAGAAAAAAAAAACAGTATAAAAAAATACTTAATAAATAAAACAAAATATATGAATATATTATGTATAATTTATATCAAAATATTTAAAAAAACAACTTTAAAATAGACAATAACAATAATAATAACACCATCCACCTTTTTGCAAATGAATGTTTTTTTTGTATATGAAAAAAGGTTGTTAATAATTAATATGAATAATTAAAAAAAAAATCTATTAAATTACATAAAATTGCATTGAATTATTTGTGCTGTATATCAATGCTGTAACATACCGTTCTTTACAATAACATTTAAAAAAAATTTTTTAAATAAAGACTTTAAATAAACATATTAATAATAAATAAATAAATACATGAACTTCTCAATAATAATAATAATAATAATAATAATAATAGTAGTTTTGAAAATTATAATCAAAACAAAGCTATTCAAGGAATATAAGAAAAAACTCAAAGCTTTATTGTCAATGAGCAGGAGTCATTAAAGCTCAGGGTTTCCACGCTAAACTTTGGGTAGGTGTGGACTGAATTGAATGGGTCATTATTAATGCAGATATGAGCAGTGTATTGATGGGCATGGCTCGTACCTGCACCAGGTTTAAGTGTGCGTGCTCATAGCTGGGTAAAGCACCTTCTCCGATCAGCTCTGTATCAAACAGTTCTGTTACCAATACGTTTGCTTTCTCCTGCATGTCTCCATCTGGCAGAAAATAAATAAATAAATAAATAAATAAAATAAATTCAGCAGAAATGTCCAAAATTCACTTTAGATGATGTCATTGAGAAGATACAAGCTTTGTCTGGTGCATTAATAAAAAATAAAAATACAAAAAAATGTATTATTAAAAAAAGGTTTTCAGATGTTTTGTGAGTCACTATGGCCTCAATTTTTTTGTTGTTTTTTTTTTTACATTTAAATAAATTTGGTACATTTTGGAGAAGTGTTTGCTCTTTTAGAATATTGCTCAGAAACACGTCATAAGGGGAACAGTAAACTTTCTTTCGGCTTCTCCCGTTAGGGGTCGCCAGAGCGGATCCTCCGCATGTTTGATTTGGCACATGTTTGGCACACGCTGGATGCTCTTCCTAACGCAACCCTCCCCATTTATCCGGGCTTGGGACCGGCAGAGAGAGTGGCTGGGGTTGGTTCCCTGACCGGGGATCAAACCCGGGCCGCAGCGGTGAGAGCGCTGCATCCTAACCACTAGACCACCAGGGGACCTGTCATAAGGGGATAAGGGGCAGGTTAAAATAGAGGGGGAGAAATATATTTAAATAAGTACACCCCCACACATTTGATGGGCTGAAAATAGTGGGCACTGAGAAGAAAAAATAATGACATCACTAAGATGTATGTTGAGTGATTTTCAGAGGACAGTAAATCTGTTCTGCCATAGAAGCTGCACATTGACTAGTCTAAAAATATATGCGAGTTTCATTTCTAGAGTATTGTCCCTTGAGAAGATTTACTAAAATGGTTGCTGAAATGTTTTGTTTTTTAACGCCATGCGTATGTTCTTAGAGAAATCCAGGTTTAGATATACAAATATAAAACTAACTAAAATGTTAATTTTTTTTGTAAAAACAACTTAATTTGGATTTTCTGGATTAAAAACCTTTTTAAAAAGTTTCTCAAAGGGGTAGAAGCCCTGCAGAATATTCTTAATGGACATTGGATACTGGTAGGATGAGCATTATAGGGAATTTTCACCTGATAATAAAAATGTATGTGTCAGTCTGAAGGTTCCACCAGGCATTGTGTGTAAATAACATGATTGCAGTGATTATTAAATTGTAAAATGCCCCCCTTCTCCGGTTTCTCCCCCTGCTGAGGATCTAACCTGGACCAACAGTAACCTCGGTTGAGTGCTTATTGATGATTTTGATCTTGTCCGAGAAGCCGTTTTTCTTTACAATGCAAGCTGCGGCCTCGGCCATCGGCTTAAACACCTATACAGCATGCAGAACAAAAAGCACAGAATTAGGATTTTTTTTTCCAGCAAAAAAGTTTCAAAAGCACTTCAGATCTCAGTCTATAGTTTTAAGATCACCTCTACGGCATAGCAGTAGTCCGCCCCTGCAGCAACTGCCATCATGGAAAGAAGACCTGTTCCTGTGCCGATATCCAGAACGATGACTCTCTCGCCTCGAGATTTCACCCGGCAAACTGCAGCTCGAATGCCCTGGTAATATTTTTTATTCTGATGGGTACAAAGCACAAACTTTTAAAACACCTCAATTACGAACACCTGAGTTTAAATCTGGAAAACATTAACTATTAAAACCTGGCTTTAAGAAGAGAAACAGTATGAAAGCTGAGGTGAAAGGTTTTGCACAAATCAAACTCACCCTGTCGCTATCATGCAGCATATCAGCATAACAGGACCTGATCAATGAGCAAAAAACAAAGCAGACGAATGAGCAGACAGGCATCTCAAACATAATGCAAAATCTATACATCGTCCGTTATGGCTCAATGAATGCCTGGTCGTTCCATGAACATCCCAATATCAATAACTACCCATGTTTTCAATCAGTTTATGAGGATTGACCACCTTACTGGGGAGGAGTGTGCTGCTACCGATCTTTAGGAATAAGGGAGATGTGTAGACCTGCAGTAACTACAGAAGTTATGGGAAAGAGTAGTGGAAGCCAGGCTGAGAGAAGAGGTGACCATCTGTGAGCAACAGTATGGTTTCATGCCGAGGAAGAGCACCACGGACGCAATATTTGCTTTGAGAATGTTGCATTCTTTATTTGTGGATTTGGAGAAAGTGTACGACAGGGTGGAGAGAGGAGTTGTGGTATTGTATGAGGAAGTCTGGTGTGTTAGAGAAGTACGTTAGGGTGGTGCAGGACATGTATGAGGACAGTGTGACAGCAGTGAAGTGCGCAGTAGGAACGACAGACTGGTTTAAGGTGGAGGTTGGACTGCAACGAGAATCGACTCTGAGCCCTTTCCTGTTTGCAGTGGTGATGGACAGGTTGACGGACGAGGTCATACAGGAGTCTTCATGGACTATGATGTTTGTGAATGATATTGTGATTTGTGGTGAGAGTAGGGAGCATGGCGATGGAGATGATTAGAAATACATTTATTAGAGGGACAGTGCATGTAGGACGTTTGGGGGATAAGGTGAGGGAGGCGAGATTGAGATGGTGTGGACATGTGCAAAGGCGGGACATGGGGTATATCGGTAGGGTATGGGATCAGCCGAAAGAAGACGACTTCTCTGTGTTTATAAATGCTGAGTAATACCATGCACTGAATGAATGATTCAGCATAATGGATCGAATGTCCACCAACATTATTACAACTAGGATGAAAAGATATAAGCCAGTATATAAAAAAAAAAACAGTCTAAGCAGTAAAGAAAGACCCTGTTGCTCTGTGTGCATTCGGTGTGTTGTCATTCTCACCCACCTGGCAATCTCCTGATGATAATCATACTCCTCTCCTTCCTCCATCCAGTCCAGAGCGCCCGTGGTGGGGTTAGCACGACCACAAAAAGTCCTCATTGTTCCACTCCTACTCATCATCCAAACACGACCGATACGACAAATAACCGAAGGATTATAACGGATTTGCTACTAATACAGCGTGACTACACTGCGCGCCGCCATACTGTTTCTCGTAACCACGCCCGCTCGGGTCACGTGACCCACTCAACTCCCTCTGTTATGTATAGCACAGTGCACTTTTCTGAGGTATCATACCATATTATAATTTCCAAATTAATAGCTTACTACTGTTTAAACGTTTGCACCTGTAAAAAAAAAATACATGTATTTAAATATATACACTATATAGACAAAAAGTATTGAGTTAGGGTTAGGGTTGCCATGTGTTTTTTCTTCAAACTGTTACCACAAAACACAAAAGGCACACACTTGTATAGGATGTCTTAGGATGTGGTATAATAAAATGTATATGTTTAATTGAACTTGGAAACACAAACCTATTTAAAGTTAATGAAGATTAGATTAGACAAGATTAGATTCAACTTTATTATCATTTTGCTAAGTACATGTACAGAGCCAATGAAATGCAGTTAGCATCTAACCAGAAGTGCATAAGTGACCTACTTACAATAAATAGCAGTATGATACATAAGGGTATGGGTCCATACAGGGATGGGAGTAAATAGTGTGCAGAAGGTAATAAGTTATGGATGGTGCAAAAATACATAGTGGATAAGCAGTGCAATACAGTGCAGTTGTGTATTTGTTAACATTGAATGATCAGATGTTCAGTGCAGTAACAGTCACAGGAAAAGAGTTATTCTTTAGTCGGTTTGTGCGGTTCTGAGGCACCTGTAGCATCTGCCTGATGGGAGAAGGTTGAATAGTCCATGGCTGGGGTGAGAGGTATTTTTGATAATGCCCCTCACCCTTTGCAGACATCGTTTGATTAGATTAGACAAGATTAGATTCAACTTTATTATCATTTTGCTAAGTACATGTACAGAGCCAATGAAATGCAGTTAGCATCTAACCAGAAGTGCATAAGTGACCTACTTACAATAAATAGCAGTATGATACATAAGGGTATGGGTCCATACAGGGATGGGAGTAAATAATGTGCAGAAGGTAATAAGTTATGGATGGTGCAAAAATACATAGTGGATAAGCAGTGCAATACAGTGCAGTTGTGTATTTGTTAACATTGAATGATCAGATGTTCAGTGCAGTAACAGTCACAGGAAAAGAGTTATTCTTTAGTCGGTTTGTGCGGTTCTGAGGCACCTGTAGCATCTGCCTGATGGGAGAAGGTTGAATAGTCCATGGCTGGGGTAAGAGGTATTTTTGATAATGCCCCTCACCCTTTGCAGACATCGTTTGATATTGATCTTGTGTGGCTCACTATAGAGCTCTGATCTCAACCCTACTGAACACCCTTGGGATGAATTGGAACACTGACCGCACCCCAGGCCTTCAAGTTTTCGTTTTTTTATTTGCCAATGCCACCATATGTGCAGACATACAGAGAAAGTGAAATACCGTTTCTCTTTTCTCTCAATAATTGTTTTCATTGTCAGTGCAATATAGAAAGTTTGTATGGGCAGTCAGTGCAATATAGAACAGAATTTGTATGAGGTAACGGCAGTGAACTTGTAATAAATAGACATATATATATATATACAAGCCAGGTAAATATATCTCGTAAACATCTGAATGTGTAAGGTGCAAATGTGCATTCTAGTATATGTCAACATACTAAAGTTTAAAGTATAAAGGCATTTGTAAAGTGCAAGACAGTAGCAGTATGGCAGTAGTACAAAAAGACTGTAACGTGTGAAAATTCAGATTTAAAGTATTTGTACATGTAACAGTTTTTAAATTAGGTGCTTGTAAACATGTCCAAAATTCTACAGAGAGTATAAAGAGTCTTGAAGAAGTGTGGGGTGAGCTGTAGAATTCGTAGAGTTCGGGAGTAGGTGGGAGGCAATGGACAGCTGTTTTAAAGTCTTGTGCAGTCTTCCGGATCCTTCTCCCAAGGCAGGAGTCTGAAGTGGAGGTTTGATGGGTGTGAGCTATCAGCAGCTATGAGGTGGGTGGGGAAGATGTCCGTGAAGGAGGGCAGAGCGACACAGATGATCTCGCTGGCTGCATTCGCTATGCATTACAGAGTCTTTTGGAAGGAGGCAGTGCAGCCTCCGTACCACACAATGATGCAGCTGGTGAGGACGCTCTCAATGGCACCCTGGTAAAAGGAGCACACGATGGGAGGTGGGAGTCATGCTTTCCTCAGATTGCGGAGAAAGTTAAGCTTTCTTGGCCAGTGATGTGGTGTTTGTCATCCACGCGAGGTCCTCAGGGATATGCACTCCCAGGAACTGGGTGTTGCTTTTTTTAGCATAAAGCCTATGTTGCTTGTAGCTGTTCCTTTAACTAATCAGATTTCATATTGGCATTTTTGAGGCCCTTCTTAATAAATATAAACAAAATGACAAAACAAACCAGGAAAAGCTCTAGTTTAAGTGTGTCATGAAGAGGTAAGTCTTTACCTTTCGCTTGAAGATAGATTTTATGATAATAATATTGTTAATATTGATGCTTCAGCTAAAGATAATGTATGCGAGTGGTGCAGCTGTGGCTGCAGTGAAAGGAGACTTGTTTATTGGGTTTCTTGCTTTAGCAATGGCATTCATTCATCGCTGCATGAGATACCTGTAATGCCATGCTCTTTATAGTTTATTATTATTATATTACAAAGGGAAAAACCTGAGCAGAGGAGCCAAAGGAGCTGAAATGAAGTCCACATCCAATTAAATGCTTCTTACACTAGCAAATTCTTCTCTTCACTCAATGACTCAATGACTACTATTAATATCACTAGTTAGGTAGATGATGATCTAGTATTTCTAGCTATCATTACATCAACATTTTAAAAACCTACAATAGTGCTCTGGTATTATTATTATTATTATTATTATTAATATTTATTTATATTATTATTATATGCATATTATTATTAACAAGATTATTCACATATCATTATTGTAGTGTGAAATACAATATATTTAAAAGCGCCAGACTATAGACTGACTCCACAGTCCCTCACGTATAATCTAGAAAGCCTTTATTGTACACATTAAGCCACGATATACACATATTGTGTAAAACACACTAGAACAAGGATTTCATTACAGCACAGTGTATCACAGTTAATCCTTTAGTTAACACTGATAAAATAACCTACAGCAATTCATCTCTGGGTTTTCAAACTCCTGTTCTTGTTTCTACACAAGATATTTGATCAATGACAATTTCACCAATCTCCAAATGCACATGTATATTTTCAGACATATTTCAACTCCAAATAATACCAAGAAGTTCAGTCAAAGAGTTGTGGATCTTGCGCCTGGAATCAACAGTTCCTCTCTGACAATCCTGCACATTTAAGTACAGAACTTATGCTAAGCTTCCACTAGTCAGAGGTCAGTGAGGAAAGGAAGTTGCTAAATTTAGCGTTGACGCCGGGTTGATTCCTGTTTGCTCTGGCTGGACAGGATGGTGTGAGTCCATGGAGAGATATCATCAAGCACACTTGGCTGTAGGCAAGCAGAAAGGCATGCTGGAAGGAGGCACAAGAATGTCTGGGAAGATTGGGCGGTATCCTGGTGGCAGTGGTGGCGAGCTCTGTTCTAGTAAACACAGCACCGTCCCTCTCACGTCTCGCGGAACGTCTCCACGTACATCCAGCAGCACCGAGACATGGTCCTCACTTTAAAAACATAAGGATTGTAAACAACTAGTTATTGTGGGAGAAAATTGCTTTTCTACTAAATATTGGAGGTCAAATTTAAAATTCCTAGTACCAGATTGTATGCAAACACTTCATCAGTCCATAGAGCACTGAATAAAAATTTGCAGTCAGTGCATAAAGAGAACTTAAGAGCAAAGAGTTTTTAGAGCTGAGCTCAAAAGTATACCAAGCAGAGAAGCCAGAAGGAACTGATTCCAACATCTACTTAATGCATTTTCCACTAGCTAGTGCTTTTCTTTACTCACATATGCAATGACTACTAGTAATTCCTAGATAACATTAAATTAACATTTTGAACCATCCAAACCCCAAAGAGATGCCATTATCCACATTGTATACAATTAAAAAACAAACCACACCACAGAGAGGTGCAATCCAAGAAACCCTCAAAGAAACTTTTGGTGTATATTTTTAAGTTAATTACTACCAAAATGAAGTCATGAATGGTTTCTCTATTGAGAGTCAGTTCAGACATAAACATAAACATAAACCGTTAAACTCTTATTGTTACATTTCCGTCAAATAAAACAATTTTACATTGTTATAAGAATGTTATATAAAAATGACAATCCCCTCCTCTCCCTTGAAAATGGCACAAAAACGGTCTTAAAATTGAGAAAAAAAATAAGATACCATTGTTAGCAGGACAGTAACCTACCTAATGTCAGGGTACTTTGATATCAGTCCAGACACCTCAAGGGTTAGCATACCAGGATCTTTTAGCTTGATTAGATCGGCCAGCACAGGGATCAGAGCTGTAGGATTCACCTCGCTGACAGTCCCATCGACCTCCTAAAGACAAAAAAACATCTTTTGAAGAAACTTTATGACTCAAATGAAACATACATGCTAAGAAGCCTTATAAAAAACATGAAGCTAATATTGCCCGGTAAATAGTCTGCTTTAATCATAATCCTTGCATAATCATATACTCAGACTTCAGACAAGGAGTGTCTCTAAATAATTCAGTAATCAGGGCACTGATTAGGGAATTGGCATTTTAAGGGGTGTGTCAATCATAAAATCACTACAGTGCTCTGGAGTTTTCCAGAACATCCAACAATGCATCACAATAACCAGGAAGCATCAATGTGCTGGATGAACTTTCAGCCAACTTTGTCTACAAATGCTATTATGGGGGAAATGTTGATTGGGGTGGGAGTGTTAGGTCAGTGGTTAGGGCTCTGGCTTAATGATCAGAGGGTCTCAAGCTCCACCATTGCCAAGCCATCATCCTTAGGCCACTGACCAAGGCCCTTAACCCCCTGTGCTCCAGGGACAATGCATCATGGAAAACCCTGTAACCCTCACTCCCAGCTAGTTATTGCAACAAAGTTGTGATTTTTTTTTTATTTGACGTTCTATATAAATAATTTTTACAACATAAAACTCGAATAATTTAAATGTTACAGTGACTTGTGACAAAATTAAAACTTATTTAACCATGGCGCCTGAAATATCAGGATCGAGTCATCCATACCCCAATGTGTAGTTAACCAGGGTCTTTACCAGTGCCCAAACTTGTGTACACTGTATACTGACTTATTGCCCAGGGAGATAATTGAGACGCACCCAAAATAGAAGATTCTGAATATTAGGTCTGAATCAGTAAAATACACAAGCTATTTCCTATACAGTATGCAGGATACTTTGTTTATTCTCACCATGCTCTGGAAGTGCTCCCTGAGCTGCTGGGCATCCTGGACCATCTGCTGTGCTAACAACTGCCTCTCCTCATCGCTCCGGCAGATCAGCTTCTTCTGCATCAGAGCACGTACATACTCCACCACTGTCAGCCACTGGCACTCCTCCTGTAGCCGCTGTACAATCATACACACACAATTCTATAATGAGGAGATTTGACATTTATTTTAGTCCAGTGCAACTAGTAGTATTAAGCTCACTATAAGTGAACTTAATCAATCACTTTACATTTCATTCTATGTTTTAGTATCTCAGAGCGAGTTAATAAGGATGCTTCAAAATGATGAGTCTGTTATATTGTATATTGGTTAGCTAGTTAGCTTGGTAACTGACTATAAAACAAAGGGGTGCAAACAAATACTGCATTAGCATGAATTTATACACTTTATAGACAACAGTATTGGGAATATCCAGCCATATGTGTTTCTTTCTCAAACTGTTGCCACAAAGTTGGAGGCACACAATTGTATAGGATGCTTTGGATGTGGTAGCAATGAATTTTCCCTTCACTTTAACCAGGAGACCCAAACCTGTTCCAACAAAGCCAGCTCCACGGTTTGCATGAATTTGTAAATGGAAGATCTTTAGTGGCCTGCTACTGACCTCATCTTTAAGACCTTTATGATGAACTGGAATGCTGCTGCACCCCAGGTCTCCTCACTCTACACCAGTTAACTGACTTTACTAATGCCCTTGTGGCTGAATGAGCACAAATCTCCACGGAATTTGGTGGGAAATCCTCCCAGAAGAGTGAAGATTATTAGAATTGCAAATTAGGACAAGATGTGGAATGGGATGTTTAAAAAGCACGAAAAGTATTATGATTAGGTGGTTACCAACTTTTGCCCATATAATGTATGAGCTTATATTCCAGTAAGTGTGTTTTCTCGGGAGGCCTTGTTTTATCATCATCAACATCATCATCAACATTATATTTGAAGAAAAGCCTTGTTTTTGCACAAAGACAACCAGGTCAACTAAATACATTTTCACATCATTGTGGTGGACTTAGACTTTATTTGTGGTTGTTCCTAAAATTAAACGTGATATCAAAAAAATCTGTCTGTTGCCAGAAATCAGGCAGCGCAACCACATTTTCCCAGACCACCGCAAATATTTTTTTCATTGATCTAAGTAAATGAAGGTAGGGTGACATTTCTTTTTGACAATTGTAGAATAGTGCAAACACCAACCTCTCTGCAAGGTGAGCGCACCCGGACGTATAGTTCGCAGTGGCGCTCCAGGATGCCACACATTTTAGGGATGACATCACCCTGGACCAGCCAGGAACGTGACAGGAGCCCCTGCAAGTAGGGCTGAAGATCCAGGAGCAGCTTGTCCATCACGAGTCGACACGCTTTCCTCACAGCCCGATCTAAAGAAGCCAGTGGCCCGGGGGGAATCCTGGAAAAGCGCACTGATTGACGAGAGCTAACCTGCTGATGAAGGGTTTCTGTGGACGTCCTGAAAAAAAAAAGAGGATGCAGTGAGAAAGACGTCCATAGAACCCTGTTTTAGGTGTGTTATGACAGCAGCACAAACACAGACATACTGTAAAAAAGATACTTGTTCACCATCTCACTTGAGGATAATGCAGTTGCTTATGCAGGCCAAAAGGTAATGGAGGTAGAACTTGGTGTTGTTTGATGTCAAATCCTTTCGATGCTCCTTACCGAATTCAATGATAGCGTCTCGAAATCTGAGTGAGATTTACAGAGATGATGTAAAAACCAGAGTTAGGGCTAAAATTTCACACTTACTACACAATACTACACACTTACTGTACAGTACTATACTCTTAGAAATGAGGCTACCAGACTCTTAATCAGTGGTACATTGGGTCAGGGGTATATCTTTTAAATTTTCAGCATATTATTTAAATAATCTTTAATAATTCCGTTTCAAACACCTCGAACGACTCATCGCAGCATCGCCGTATGTCAAACTTATGTCATGTGAAAAAACATCTCTGTGGCAGATTTGTCCTGTTTCAAGCGGAATTTCATGTTTACTCTTTATTCTAACTTGTAGTCAATCATGAAATTGCAGACAGGGTAACACAAGTGATCAGAATAACACCAGTGAGCACCATTAGTCTTAAACTTTTGATACCACCTCATACCAATGTGACTGGCCAAATGTGTTAACACCAGTAATTAATAAAAACACTGTTGTGTTTCTGAATGTAGAGTCGTGTAACTCTGTGTTTAGATGCTGGTGAGCAGGGCAATGAGATATATAGGAGCCGGTGTATGTTGAAAAATGGATACAGAGAACATGTTTGACATTGGACAATGACAATATTTCGTCAACTATATTAAAAGCACAAACCTGGTAAGAAGGGTCTCCATTTCATACAGACCCATCTGGATTGTCTGATCTCGCAGACTATCACTGATCATCAAAGCCACCCTTGCATTCTCCTCTAACATCTAACAATACATAATATGGCAATAATATTAATGGTTTTACTTAGCAAATAAAGACAATTAATGTTTGAATTTGGTTTACAGTTAAATTAAGTGTTAACATCTCTTTGTCCTCTATCTTGTTACCAATACAAAACATTGAAGTTTATCAAGAAACCACAAAGAACTTTACAGTGGTTCTGGTTTTACCTCTGGTTGTTATGCTTTTATTTGCTAAAGGGCATTTTTTAATATTAGGAAACTATATGGAGTCTTAGCATACCCTTTAAAGTGATTACTATAGAAACAATTATAGAACAAGCACATTTATACAGTATAACACTATTTGAATGACTCTTATCAGCTGTTGTTATAGAAAATTAGTTTAAATGTAATGCAATGTCAGCGTAATTGACTTATTAGAATTTTCCACTTAGGGGACATGTTTTGAAATGAATCTCTGGGCAAACCTGAGTGATGATTGTAGGAAGGCTGGTATGGTAACAGCCCTCGTGGTCAATATCAGGCTCCTGATCCCTTTGCCAGTCTGTAAGCTCGACCTCCAGCGCCTTTTGCATCCATTCCGAGAGGCTTTTCTGCAAGAACATTCACAGAGAGACTTCAGCAATACATCCCTCCTATAATTCTACAGATTTTGTGATTACTTCCTGTTTCCAATTTACCACAAGTGGCTGTCTTACCCGAACACACTGAACATATTTGTTCTGCAGTTGTTCCACACCGCCCTGAGATATCAGAGGGCCCATCTCTTCCAGGTCCAGATGTGCAGCAAGGCTTGGGTCTCCTATCATTTCTGAACTGCAGGAGAAAATATTGGGTTCTTTTTGAAAAAGTTATATGTGCACTTAATTTTTTTGTGGTGGTAGCTCAGTGGTTAAGATATTCGACTTTGGATTGGAAGGTGACAACTTTAAACCCCATCACATATACGTATATATAAAGCTAGCCAAAAACTAGCTTGAATTTTTGTGGAAATTGTTCTGTATATCATACATCAGTGCTGTTGATTTCTTGAATTTAATTGGTCAGAAGGTGCTACTATTAGTGAGCTAGTAAATACGCATACACATACACTTTTTATCTTTCTTGTTGTAAGGTCACATTTAATATTTATGGAATAACCGCTGCGACCCGGGTTCGATCCCCGGTCAGGGAACCAACCCCAGCCACTCTCAGTGCCGGTCCCAAGCCCGGATAAATTGGGGAGGGTTGCGTTAGAAGGGCATCCAGCGTAAAAACATGTGCCAAATCAAACGTGCGGAGGATCCGCTGTGGCGACCCCTAACGGGAGAAGCCGAAAGAAAGTATAGTACTATATATTTGATTGAAAACAAATTAAAACCCTGCATCAATGATTATTTTCCCATGATTCGATTTCTTGCTTTTGTCTTTAAAAATGCTTTTTGGTTCGCCTGCTCAAACAACAAATATTTTTGAGGAGCTTTGCTGTGAAATCACTACAAATAATTTCAGTTCACTAATCACCAATGCCTCATGGATCATTTCTTTTCATTATCTTATTTAGTTGATATTGTAGTAGTATGTTGTTGTTTTTTTTGCCATAATATCAGCTCTTCACATCGTCTACTATCCATTTATATTCTATAGAAATGAATATTTACATGTATACATACACAGACACAAACTGACCTGTTGTAAATGTGAAGAACCCAGTTCAGGACTGCAAAGATCTCCCCACTCTGCAACTCCCAACCAATGATTTGGCCTAAGTGGACCTGCAGGCAGCGGTGGCATGCACGTAGATACGCTTTGGTGAGGTGGTAATGTGGAGGAACACACTGCTCCAGCAGGTTGCGCACTGTAGCCAAATCTCCCATGATGCTATGCTGTAGTGCTGAAAGGTGGCCCGCGAGTCCGGGGCCTCGAGTGTGTAAGTATGATGCACTGCGGAAACGAGCCGCCACGGCCTCCTCCAACACCTGAGGGACACGCAACACTGTCACTAATTAAATACATTTTTATTATGACTGATGTTTATTCATTTTTACTTACTATATTGCGATAAATAATATCATTACAAGTTTATCTTGGATAAACAGTATGCAAATGAGTAGGATATAATATTTGTTTTTCATTTATTATTAGAAATTAAATATCCCATTATTCACTCTGTTTTAGATGCTAAATTTATTAGAATTTATTTGAAGCATTATTCACAGACGAACCAACAAAATGAAACTATTTCAAGCTTGAAATTTGTACAAATGTCTGTAAAAAGGTTTAAAAGTTACTCTTAAAAAAAACTGATTTATATCTATTAAAATGATCATGAGCCCAAAACTTTCTTTTCAACTACTTAAAAAAATTGAGCAAAAAAGGCCATAGGTGTTGTGGCAAGTTAGAATCAGGTGTTTCTTCTATCATTTATTCCTCTCAAAATGTTTTGTTTGCTGATACACCAAGCGCCAATTAAAACAAGTTTAGAACAGAGTGCGCGTAAATCCACTCGTCAAAAAAAAAAGGAACGACTGATTTTGTAAAATGTAGCTGAGTAAAAAGTAAAATATTTGACTTTAAAATTTAATGAAGTTAAAGTCTCCCCAAATGGAAACACTTTAGTAAAGTACAGATACATGAAAAAGCTACTTAAGTACGAATTACATTTACTTTGTTACTGTCCACCACTGGGGAAAACACAAATAGCCTGGAAAATACATATATATATATATATATATATATATATATATATATATATATATATATATATATATATATGTATATATATATATATATATATATATATATACATATATATATATATATATATATATATATATATGTATATATATATATATATATATATATATATATGTATATATATATATATATATATATATATATATATTTATTATTATTATTTTTTTTTTTAGGCAACCAAACATGGAACAGCAGCACTAGCTAAAACAGCAGCACTAGCTAATTGATTCAGTATGTGTCCTTCTCTATATACAGAATTAATTAAAAACTTTAAACTCATGACAAATGCTATTTGAAGAACGTCTTCTTATAATTGTTATTAATTATTGAAATCACACATGAAGAGACTCTGTGTTGCACTAAATGCTAAAATCAGTGTGTATCAAACCTTAAAGAAGCGTTCTCTCCAGCAGCGAGGCCTTCCTGGGGGCATGGGCCTGCCATGCCTTACACCTGATACACACTGCCTCTCCTCGAGGAAGTAGTGATCAAGCGCTTCCTCGCGCTCCACGATGCGTACTGCCGACACAAATGGCGTGGGGTTCTGCAGGGAGAGAGTCAGTCCGCTCCCCACCACTGCCCACAGCTCTTTAGCCAGTGCCTCTACAAGCCGCCCCACTCCAGAAAAATAACTCTGCACCAGTGCATCATCTTCAGGGCTCAGCAAGGTCTGGGAGGATCCTCTGAATTCATGGAGCTGAAGAAGAACCTTATCTTGCCAGTGTTCCAGCTCCATAAGGCAAGCGTGAGCTTCCAGCAACCGGCGTGACTCCACAAGGCGCTCAGTTTCCAAAACCATGCTCTTCACTGATCAAATCCAAACACAAAAAAAAGCATTAAAAACATGGTGGACATGCAATGGGACTGTGATCTTGTAGTGTGAATAGTATGTTATGAAAAGTAAAAACCAGATTCACAATTCTGTGCCAGACACAATGAGGTTATAAAAGTTCAGTTTTTGGGATTGAGCTGCTTTTGAGCATGATCCTTAAGGATTTGCTCAACTCCTAAACTCTGCAACTTTGGATTCTGCCTCATTTGTAAGTTGCTTTGAATAAAAGTTCTTGCCAGAGGGGGATATTTAGCAATTATTTGACGTAGGAAGCAACTTCTTGGATTTGTTTTAATCTAATTTAGTTAAAACACCAATATGCTTTAAACATGCAAATAAAGATACAAATAGGAGATGCACTAGAACGCCAGAAAGCTTCATGTTCATCATGTTGCATCTCAGCGAGATTATAAAGGAGTCATGCAAGTGGAAAGAAAGAAAGAAAGAAAGAAAGAAAGAAAGAAAGAAAGAAAGAAAGAAAGAAAGAAAGAAAGAAAGAAAGAATTAGGCTAATGATTTCAGTATAATAATAACTAAATTTCACCGGCAGGTACTTGAGTGATGTAGCTGAGTTTGAGAAGTTTTCAGAATCAGAATACACACACTATGTTCACAGTGTTGCCTTTCAACCTCTAGACTTTTCTCATATATCTCTGATTCTGAAAGAAATACTGAATATACAGATATGCATATGGACATTTGGAAGGTAGTAGCATTTATAACACAGCGGGTCCATATAGTTGAGCTAATACTGTAGTTTCATATGTTTGGCTAGCATCTCTTTAATCTACAGGAAAAATAAAGAAGGCCAGCCAGACATCTTGTTATTCTGGCTTGAATTTTTATCTGCACAGATCTCAGTGGCTTGACTGACATTTGAACTTGTGATCTTTCAATAATGGGGATGCAGATCATGTGTATCATGAAAGCATTATATACTTTGTATGAATATAGATACACAGTTTTGCTTTTGCCTAGCTTAATGCGAGCACAATCATCATTTCAGCAGATGTGGATGTTTGATGTCATTTAGCCAAGCTCCTTGCAGTAGTACTGTTCAAGGGAGAGCTATAAAACCTCCAGTGAATTGCTTTACATTTTACACTCTGCCCAGTGGGTGGCAAGTCATTTGCTGGCATTCAGACGTTCAGGAAAATGAACAACCAATTAAATGACAGTTTCATTGCTAATTTCCTGTAGTCATCACATCTAAAATCCACTCAGCTGTTCCCTGTGTAGCAGTATAATGAGGATTTAGCGGGTGGGCCATTAGCAGTAAACAGAAATGAGACACTTGGTAATGTGCCTTAATCATATCTGAAGCTACTGTCATTACAAAGAACGATAGGTTGATAACCTCATGTTCTGGTTTTATTGTGTAATAATTAGCACGTAGGATTCAGAATCTAAATATATGCTAAGTAAAGTAGAATTGAGATCAAAATATCACCTATAAATGATAAAGTCTGTTTCAATAAACAGTTTAAAAAAGCAGTAACAAAATGTGTAAGTGATAAGTTGCTTACGTTAAGTTGTTTATAAAAGTTCAGGTAAGCAAACTATCATGACTACTGCTATCATTGTCAACAACTGGGACAGACTTTAAACAATGATATTAAAAAAAAACTGCTTTCTGTTAAACAAGCCAATCTGTCAGTTTCAATTAAATGGAAACTTTTTCATTTCCACTAATGACGATCTGCTACAAAATTGAACTGCAGCCATTTTCCTCATACATTTACTGACCATGCTACAGTGTTATTTCATGTAGTTGATGCATCATCTAGATCACAGTCTGCTAGTAGACCACTTCTCATTCAAATAACTATGTATTTTAGGCTAAATCAAGTCAAGTCAGGTCAAGTTTATTTCTATAGCGCTTTTCACAACAGACATTGTCTCAAAGCAGCTTTACAGAAATCAATAGTCAAGGTGAATGGTGTGTATTTATCCCTGATGAGCAGCCGTGGCAACTGTGACAAGGAAAAACTACCTTAGATGTTATGAGGAAGAAACCTTAAGAGGAACCAGACTCAAAAGGGGAACCCATCCTCATTTGGGTGACATCAAGAGTTTGATCATAAATCTTTCAACAATACAGAACACTGGAGAGTGAAAACTAACATGAGTACTGGAGTATAAGATTATAAGTAATGTTCTTTCTACAGCCATTATGGTTATAAAACTAGGAATCAACTCAACATTTGTGAATCTTTCCATTAATTCACTAAGATTCTAATATAAAAATAAATTTATATCTCAGGACTGCTGGAGAACAATAGGCAGGTAATTGAGCCAGACCCTGACTAATCCAGCTGTGTTATAATTTCATTCTATCATGATATGTCTTGGATAAACATCACAAATGCACATAAATATAATGTCAAAAAATGCCAGAATAAAACCTAACCGGAGTGGAGGTGTGGCAGGTTAGTGACAACAGCCTGCAGTTGACAGTGATTGACGGACGTCTTTCTCAGCGTGTCCACTGCGTCAATGCTTTCAGCATTCTTACTGGATTCGAGTCTCACCAATTTCATAGCGTGAGACACTTCTTTTAACTCGGCACGAGCCTCTCGGAGCTGTCCCAGTCCCCAGTCTACACCTTCTAGATAGGACTGGACAACTGACTGCAAGAAAACCGCAGCACTTAATCAATAATATTACAAAGAACTCTTTTTCTTGTTATGTTTATACATAATAGGTTACAAAGTATTGAGTTCAATGGCAAGAACTATAAGTAATATTTCAAACAAAATTTCATTGACTCCTAATGTTGCAAATAAGACATGAATTCTTATAGACTGAGAGCAATAATACATGACTGAGTACAATAATACAAGAATACAAGAATACAAGAATAGTAAGGTGCATACTGTGTGGATTATATTTCATTTATTTATTAAATTTTTTATTAGTGATGTTTTATGATGGACTGGCACCTGGACCCGGCTATATGGATTACAGTACACAGGTATACTGTACTTTATATAGCCTGGTCCAGGTGCCAGTCCATCATAAAACATCACTGATATGTGTTTTTTAGTTCAGAAGAAACTGATAGAATCCCCATATGGATGCAGGATGAACATTGAAACGTTTACACAAAAAGTAACAGGAGCTCAGCATTGAACCAAGAACGCTCTAGGTGTGAGTTGACAAAGCTAGCTACCTCAACACCGTGCTGATTAAATTGGACTCCGACTTCTATAGCCTACTGCATCTGTATTTTTCAAATCCTGAACCTCGGATAGCTCTAAAAGTTGACACAAATCAAGATTATAAAGAGGAACCGTACCTTCAACCTAGAGTTTATGCATGCTGTTCTTTGACTCTCCCTCTTCCTGTAGTGTGCAAGACTCTCGAGGTGTTCAGGACGGCAGAACACACCCGAAGCCCATTTGAGAGCTGCGCCCCGTGCCAAGCACTCCGCCCGCTCCAATTCCGGCCAAACCTCCTCACCTGCTGCCGGGAATTCTGCCATTCCAAAGAAGAAAGATTTAATTTGCTTCATACCTGATATACTTCCAGTCTGAAGTTTTTGTTCCCTCAACCAGATGTTGAAGATACTACCGTAGTGGTTTCTTTACTATGGCATCTTATGCTCAATTTCTTTTCCTATGAACTTAGATTCATCTCATTTTTATGACATTTTATAATCTAAAGTGAACTACGTTTGGAACAAAGATATTTGATAATGGTTAATGGCCATAGTCAGGCACCAAACTGGGATTTCAATATGTGGTTGGAATCTCACCCAGTCTAGGTTGCAATTGCTCACAGTACAATTAAAATAAAGAAAAAATTTAATATATTAGGATAAGTACATTTAGATGCTGTGCAATCAATGAATTTCCAATCTTATTGAAATATTATACTGTACAAAATGTGTAGCAGCAGTGAAGTCAGACTACAATGATACAATTATACAAGTTATCGCAGAAGCAACAATTATTCTACTGTAATCTTTGCACATAAATTCATTTTAAATGCATATTATAAAACGTGGCTTGGTAGGAATGAAAACCTAAACCCACACCGGCCCTTGGTGGAAAAGATTGGACACCCCTGTCTTAAGGTGAATATTGGACCCCAACACCAGGAAAAGTGAAAATAATAAATAAATACACATGATTTGAATTGTGCTGATTTATTTCTAGACCAGACTGTAGATAAATGCAGAACAGAAATATATGTTTAGTAAAAAATATTTTTTCAATATCTTTTCTTTAGGTCATCAGTAAGAGAATGCTGAGAATGGAGCTGCCAGGAAGGAGGAAAAGAGGAATAGCAAAGAGGAGTTTTATGGATGTGGTGAGGGAAGACATGCAGGTAGTTGGTTTGAAAGAGGCAGATGTACTGGACAGGGGGGTGTGGAGACGGATGATCCGCTGTGGCGACTCCTAATGGGAGCAGCCGAAAGAAGAGAAAAGAAGAAGATCTTTTCTTTAGGTCATTAAGACAGCTACCTATAAGCGTTTCATACTTTGTGTGTGTATATGTGTGTGTTTGTGTGTGTGTGTGTGTGTGTAATAACCTTCCCACATAATTGTTATGCCATCTATATGAACAATGATGCAATGCATTGTCTAAGGCTAATAATTTCTTCACACTATTGACACATATTACATTTTAGATTCACAAATAATATCATATCTTTTATCATCAAATATCTTTTGACACTCAATGTCAGTGGTAGTACATCTCTTTTGTTTGTATACATATGGAAACACAAATAAGAAAGGGATCGAAGGACTGTTAATGTAGGCACACTCTGAAAGCCGAAGCCCTCATCTAGGTTTATACTGAAACCCATACTACATCAATAAACTCCTCGCTCCTTTCCCCACCAGTAAAGCACATGCTTCCACTTGGTTTGTTTTGCATTCCTTACATGTATGGAATGACCTGAGCAACTCTGTTACTGTGATACTGAAGTCTAGCATGCATATACATGCTCTTTTGCAATAGGAGAACCATGGCTCATGTCTCATGAGTGTTTCTAAATGAATAAGCCTGTTCATCCTTCACCAGGATAATGTGACTGAGATCATTACATGCAGCATGTGATGGTTTGACATCATCCCTGTCTCCATGCAGTTTACCGGATTATTGTTGCTGTCAAGAATGACTCAGCTTAGTATCCTTCTCATTCTATTCTCATGATGTTGAATCTCAGTCATGCTGTTAACTAGGCAAACCTTTCCTTCTTTTCTACCTCCACATCCCTCTCTGCATTTGCTATACTTATTTTTGCAACTTGTGCTGAAACACTGACTGGACGAGCAGATAAAGCATAAAAAAGTGCATCACGAGTGGAAAAAAAACATAGATCTGTACCTTCTTGATTGTCACAGCCATTCTTGTTGCCTTGTGACATTTAGGTTCAGGTTCGTCTGAGTTCAACTGTCGTCTTCTCGTGTGTGAAGAAGGAGCCCTTCGCTGAGGGCACGCAGTACATGCAGAGAGAGAAAACAGGGGGAAGAGAAGAGAGGGTACATAGCAGCTGAGCTGCCTTCCTCCAGCCTTCTTCTGTCCCTCTTCCAGACACATCCTCCACGCCACAGTCGACAGGAAGGGAGGGAGGGAGAGAGAGCGATAGAGAGACACAGAGAGACAGACGGGGGAGAGAACAAGCGTGAGAGAAAGAGAAGGGGACAAAGGGAGGGGACTCAGTTAGTAGAAAGGATCCAGATGTAGGACTGTTAGGGTGGGGGTGTACTTTGTGTCCACGCTGCCCTCGCACCAGTCTTAATCAAACCCTCTCGGGCTAAAATACAGCTTTTGGCACAGTGATCAGATTCAGATTAGTTTACAGAATGATATCATTTACAAGCTGGAGAAATGTGCTGAGGCTTCAGGGGTGTCATTATTAATTCATGACTAGGAATGAAGCCAGAATTATTTATTATAATGAGTAGAAATTTACATTGATGGCATTTGGCAGATGCTCTTAACCAGAGTGACACAAAAAAAAACAGTTTAGGGCTTAGCCCAAGGGCCCAGCAGTGGGAGCTGCCACCATCCATGAAATAAATGTATAAACTGAAATGAATGTATACGACTTATAGAACAGTTAATACCACAGAGCGGTTGAGTTTTTTTGAGCTGTTGCAGCTGATTGGTCAGAAGGTGTTGAGTCTTTTTGAAAAATGCAACTTAATGATTTATATTGCTGTCGTCACGGTAATATGTTATTAATCGCATACTAAGTACTTGTACCTCAGCCGCAAAAAATATTAAAAATTTTTTAAAGCAAATTACAACAGTTCTTTCTGTAAGAAGATCAAATAACCAGAGGTGGGAGGTAATAAAGTACAAATATTTTGTTACTGTACTTAAGAAGATTTGTGGTATTAGTACTTTACTCCATTATTTATTTTTCAGACAACTTTTTACTTTTACTCATACATTTTTTGACACAAATATCTGTTCTTTTCACTTCTTACATTTTTAAAACAGTTACTTTAGTTTTAATCTATTTGTTGAAATGTAAATTTTTTTCTCATTGCGCCGTTTTCAGTCCATCAACTTGTTTCCTGTCATTGCGTGGCTTTTTCAATCCACTGGTGTATCATTTCCTGGCTCTCACACACCACAGACGTAGACTAGATTACGAAGCTCACAATGAGCAGGCAAAAGGCAACAATTTGGGGTTAACGCGGATGAGACAGAGGAGGTCAGTGATGCAAACATGACTGAGAACAGAGACATTCCTGATCCTCATAATCTTTACTCTGCTCGTGTTCTATATGGTGGATGTTCAGCTTGGATACATTCATTAAGTAACAAAATATTTAATTCCTTTTGTATTAATATATTGATTAAGACTGTCTAAATGCAAGTTAACGGCACTTAACGGCACTTGTTTTTATTAACGCGTTATTATTTATGCAGCATGCATTTGTGTTTTACCATTTTTATAAAAAAATATAAATAAATAAATATAAAAGAGGCTAAATTAAAACCTTCAGCGCAACACAAGTTTATTCACGATGTACTTTTTTTAATCAGATATAAAAAGAATTATAAACTCTACCGGAAAATAATTTTTAATCAGTAAACATTTGTATTACTGATGCACCAAGTCTCAAATCAGCACCAAAATCCGCCATGATATCATGAAAGTCAATGACTTTTTTTTGTGGCATTATTTTCCTCATAACGCTGAAATGAACTTTGTGTCTTTGTGATCGTGCAGATACGAGCAATACATCATTTGAATCTGTAAAGGGTCTACGTTTATTTGTATGTAATAACAACAAAACGCTGTGTTTTTGTAAAATAAAGCAAATAGACAGGGGGCGCTCTCTGCCGTCTCTGTCGTCTCTCTTCACAGACACATCAATAAAACAACCTGGGTATTAGTCAATATTTGCCTCACAGACATAAATGTATGTATAAAAAGCTCGAAAAGCAACTTTTAAATAAACCAATTCACATCAAATACAAATATTCTCTGATTATGTAATCGGTATGAAAGTTATGAGGTACTGTTTCTCTGGTATCACCTCATCAACAGTCCGTGTGGAAACATAGCAACAGATCCTTTTGGTGTCATGCCGTTTGGTGTTATGTAAATTCTATTTATGTAAGAAAGTATAAATGATGTTGCTGAGGCGATTTAGTGCATTTTATACTCATCCATTCAAATTTGCACTAAGCAGTTAATACAATTCGATGCTGTTCTCCAGAAGATTTGACAACAATATTAATTATATTTGTAAAAGGTTTTTAAAAAACTATTTTGTAATGTATTGCTTAATCTCACTTTGAAAAATGATGTTTCGATTTCTCAAAGTGAAATTAATTTTCATTTTCGATTTCTTTGCTCAGCTTAAAAAACTACAAAAGTATTGGGACACCCGATATTTCCAGCCATATGTGGATCTTCCCCAAAATGTTACCCATTAAGTTGAAAACACACAATTGTATAAAATGTCTTTGTAGCTGATTTTCTAGCGTTAAATCTTTCCTTGATTCGAACTAGGAGACACTAACCAGTTCCAGCATGACAGTACCTCTGTGCACAACGTAAGCGCTATGAAGATATGAGTTACATGGGTTGGAGTGGATCTCGAGTTGCCTCCTATAAAGTTCTGACCTCAACCTTATTGAACATCTTTGGGATAAATTCAATTTAGGCGTCCACAAATTACATCAGTAACGGACTTGTTACTGCAAACACTTTTTTGTGAACGATCCCAAATCTCCACAATCACACTCCAAAATCTAGTGAAACATCTTCCAAGAAGAGTGGAGCTTATTGTGATTAATCATATGTAATAAGATGTTCAAGAACACATAGAAATCATATGGTCAGACGGCCAAAATATTTTTGTGAATAATGAGAAGATCTTACATCAGGATGTCGCTATTTATTTCAAACCTCCAGTGGTTTGAATGTGTAATTGTAGTAATCATGTGAAATTTTAGGGCTTCTCTGGAAACGTGCAAGAAAATGATCCCCAGCTGCACGCACAGGGAAAAACACAATAGTGATCAGAACACTGTACACTGAGACCGCTTCGGGAGACTGTTTATCCATGCGGCCTTTGACCTTAACCCAGTGTCTGTGTTTATTTCGTTTTTCCCGGAGGAGTTCCTACACACACTGGTTGGGCGAATGACCTAGATGCTGATTTCAGGTTTTGAGGACAAGTGTTTTTGTGTGTGTGTGTGTGTGTGTGTGTGTGTGTGTGTGTGTGTGTGTGTGTGTGTGTGTGTGTCTGTGTGTGTCTGTGTGTGTGTGTGTGTGTGTGTGTATGTGTGAGGTTGAAATACAGGAAATATTATTCCAGAATCATTTGGTTTCAGTATTTTGTACTGAATTATTTAAATTCTTTGAGTTACAAGTTGTTGAAAATAAAATGTGGTTCTGGGTTGATTGTGTTTTGTGAATATACCCACTGAGAATGTCGTGGCATAACTTACTTGTTTGGTCACATTGTGTCCCAAAAATAGGAATCAATTGTGTGTCGACAGCGCAAAAAGCCAATCCTAATTAAAGCACCGTGACAGATTAACTGAGCTTTTCCGTTGAAAGCAGCAGTTTTCCCTTTGCCTAAGGAAGAGGAAAACGACTAGTTCAATGCTGATATTGTTCTCAAGGGCACATAAACGTTGTCATTACTTGAACATGGATCCACTGAGAGCACTTATACGGCCACATACTTATCCTTATGTTACACTGTCATGAAACCTAACAGACAAAACTTTTACTAACCACTTTATAACAACTGTAACGGCCTGGAGTGGGTCTGAGTGAGTGGAGTTGAGAACCTTCCAAATGCATTTGTACATCAATACTGAAGCATGCATCATGTGTTCTGGCAAAGATTGGGATAAAACAAAGTAAGCTCCATCCTGAGCTTGGGTTACCGTCTGCATGAAGGTTTGCATGTTCTCTTTGTGTCCATATTGGTTTTCTCTGGGTTCTCCTGGTAGCATAGTGAAGTGAACTGGTAGATGGACTGGTTTTGATAGAATTTCCCTAGATAAACCCAAGATAAAGTTCTCATGGAAGACAAAACATATAAAATGTCTTTCTTTTTGCTGAGCTCATAGTCCTTTCTGACTACAGCTCAACATATCGATCTTTTACTCAGTTGCTGATCTTTGGGATCTTCCTATAAAAGTCCTCCACTTGTTTGGGGTTATTTTGTGAGATATTGTGTCCTCTGTTAGCAACTTGGGTTGGATTCTGTCTTACTGTTAACTTGAGTTATATAAAAAAAATTTATAAATAAAAGTTTAAAAACAGCAGAACATGGATGACGTACTTACACTATATTGCCAAAAGTAGGTCACCTGGTCATAATTATGAGATTTTTGAGCATTGCATTCCACATTTAGTTCCATCTTGCTCTTATAATTCGCTCCACTCTTCTGGAAAGAGGTTCCACTAGATTTTGGAATGTTGTGATGGATATTTGTGTTCATCAGCCACAAGGGGTTTTACAAAAGGCAGGTACTGATGTGGGAGGAGACCTGGGGTGCAGTCAGCGTTCCAATTAATTTCAAAGGTATTCAGTAGGGATGAAATCAGAGCTCTATAGCAGGACACTCAAGATCTTCCTCCCCAAAGCATGTAAACCAGATCTTCAAGAAACTCACTTTGCCATGCTGGAACAGGTTTGGGTTTCCAAGTTCAAGTGAATGCATAATTTTATTATAGTGCATTTAAAGACCTCCAGCTTTGTAGTAACAGTTTGAAAAATAACCAAATATAGCAGGAAGGTTGAGGTGACCCAATACTTTTGTCAATATAGTGTATGTAACATAAAACGTCCGAACCCCTCCACCTTCCACACACACAAATTGTGCCAAACCTATGCTAGATTCTGTGCCAGATGTTGGCTTCCCCAACTGTAGCTCTACCTTCTCTGTTAACACCTCAGAAGAAGCCCAACCCACACCCATAGGGAGAGCGGGGAACAGGAAGTCTATTTCTGAAGCAGCCAGAGGACTTCCTGCCTGACATTCCTGACCTGGGCTGAGTTCCTGCTTTGCCAAAGCTGTTTCAGGCACAAACAGTCTCTTTCTCTCTCTCGATCTATCGCTATCACTCTCTCTCTATCTCCCCCTCTTTCACACACAATTACATAAATATCCTCAAATGGCTTTTTTTTTTTTTTTTGCAGAAATAAGGTGATGCAGACATAAAGATTTTCAACTATTTCAAGCAAATATTTAATTTGTTTAACAAAGATATCTGTTTTAAAGATTCTGTATGATATAGTCTTTAATATTTCTGTATATTATTTGATCACATTTTCTGTCATAACCATGTTTATTCTAAGTGGCACAATAGTTTGTTCTGCAATAGTTACAGGTTGTGAGTTCAAATCCCAGCATGATATTTTGAGTATTTCACTGTGTGAGCAAAAATGAGAGATTCAGA
>NC_139587.1:24504338-24539338 GCF_946808225.1 Silurus aristotelis
CTATACATTTCACGACATGCTTCCAGTTATCATATTTAGTCTGATTATATGCTGACGATTAACAACTTTACGATCCTTAACTTTTCAAAACCGTCACGTTTTCTTTTCTTTTCTTCCTTTATTTCTTTTACACATTTAAAGTTCGCTCTCTGGGGAAAGTCCTGGCTGCCAGCGCTGCTTTATTTTAATGCGGTTCAGGAGCAAGAGAAAGAGCAGGAGGGATTAGATATGGGGCCCCTAATTATTTTGGCTTTAGTTCTGGATTAACCCTCAGTACTGTCGACTTCAGTTCACACCCTCGCAATCTGACGAGATGTGAGCTGACATAAACACCGCTGGCTCGCTTTCAATCCGATTTTACGCCGTTAAATTAGCGCAGCCCAAACCTGAGGATGGGACGCGTCCCCTTTCTCCGATCCCTGTGAACAACAAGCGGAACCTCCCTGGAGCACAGGGGTGATCGTTGCGTTTCATTTAGATGCCATAATGCCTACTCCCTACAAAGTCTGCTTCATCCTCCAGAGTGAAAACTCAAGAAGATTAAACAGTGATGGAATCTCCTCCAACTCCTCCAACATATGCATCACAGGCCACTTTGCACACACTAACACACTTACACACACCAAGGGTCAATTTACTACTGCCATTTTTTTGTTGATTAGTTCACTAAACATGTAGAATACAATACTTACATTTACCGAATGCTAGTTATTTCCGAATGCTACATAAATGCTTGTTTGGTTTATGTTTGTAAAGAATGATAGGAGCAAAATGTCAGTCAGTTTATCTCTTGAATGCAGTTCATTCAGTAAACATAAAAATCCTTAAAATCTATTTTATTTAAATCTCGCAAAACACTATATTGTACCAAGGTATTAATGCATACAACTAATCATTACAGCTCAATGAGATGATTTCTCTGGTTCATAGAAATGATTATTGAGTTACGTAGCTAGTTAGTCAAGTATCGAAACAAGTGGATGGAAATCTTACTGACCAAATTATGGCTTTCTGACTGATCAACAAAAAAAATAGATAATCAATTTTGCCAGGTTACTTGAGATCATTTGGCAATGTTCAGAACACACTCGCAATTGGAATGAAGGATCCTACACACCATCTTAGTGCCTTAGAATGCAAGTACTGGGATTAGAGCACAACCAGAGACCCACGCTGCCCCCCGCAGCCCCACGCTGCACTCTTAAACCCTCATGAATAGGCCCCATTTATCCAGGCGACGCTCACCTCACGCTAGTTCACCCTAAATATGGTTTTATTAGCACTAAATAGATGCAACCACCAAAAGAAAAGTTTCCTTCCTTGGACTCGCTGGGTTTTCCCATCGACCCTGCTTTTTCTCCAAGTGTCGCAACATCACAATGACCGGTCTTGTCTTCTTCTCTTTTTTTTTTTAATAATGAAAAGGAGCCAGGAACAAGAAGATCATAAGGAAATGCTGAAAACATCAGAGTTTCACACAGAATTAGGCGAATGGTTTGAGCACAATAGAGAAGTTGGCATTACAAAGTGCGTGTAAATTCCTTAGGGAAATTTATAACAGAATAAATTGTTTATAGACTCATCATATGTTTCTTACATACAAAGAACATAATGTTTCAAAAGAGATCCGTTTTTTATGCTCATTTAGAATCAGGTCGATTGAAATCTGATTCAAGTTTCATTGTTACATTTATTCTTTTGTATTAATTTATTTTTTTTTTAATGTAAAAAAAAAAAAAAGAAAACACTCCAATGTTGCAATGTTGAGGAAAAAAGATTTTTTTTCTATTGCAAACTACTCATCAAGGTGTTTAATATTCATGCATAAGATTAGGTTCAAAATAAAAGCAATAAATAGATAAATACACACATACATACATAAATACATACATATGTATGCACACATACATTATAATATCACACACACACACACACACACACACACACACACACACACACACACACACACACACACACATATACGAGTATATATATATATATATATATATATATATATATATATATATATATATATATATATATATATATATATATATATATATATATGTATATGTGTGTGTGTGTGTGTGTGTGTGTGTGTGTGTGTGTGTGTGTGTGTGTAACCAGTATAATGTAATATACTTAATATAATATAATGTAATATATATATAATATTATTTCTATATATATATATAAATTATGCAAATGTATCCAGTAATTTGTCAGCGCTGTATCCTGTCTGTTTTGTACTGGGTCCAGAGCCTACCCTGGGAATGATGCGAATGGTGTGGGAAAACATACATGCTAGATGAAATGAAAACACTCTGGGTTGGATGAATGATATATATACACCCTTGATAGCATACACTCTGGATGAAATTAATACTTCCTGAAAGGGATGAATAAACTCTTGATTAAATGAATACACCCTGGATGGGATAAATACATGCTATATGGGATGAATACGTGGAGATGAGAACCTGGAGAAAACCCATGAAGACCTGGGAGGAACATGTGAAACTGTGCAAACACCTTATGCAAACTAACGGCTGAACTGGGGAACCTGGAGCTGCAAAGCTACATGCTGCACCACTGTGTCAACCCAACATTGTATTTAGTGCATTGTATTTTCCTGTATATACACTATGTAATAATAATAATAATAATAATAATAATAATAATAATAATAATAATAATAATAATAATAATAAATAAATAAATAAATAAATAAATAAATAATTAAAGTATAGAACCATAAAAACTGATTATTACAGACCATTATTATTATTATTATTATTATTATTATTATTAATAATAATAATTATTATTATTACTACTACTATTATACATTTTAAAAATACCACATTAAATAAATAATCCGTAACATACGAACACATGTTCTTTTTCTGACAGTAGAGGGCAATATAACCTGACTTGGGAAAACTTACTTTTGTCCAATAAATGGCATCACGATGCATAAATTAATACTGGATAAAGTGTTTATACAATAATGCATGACTATATGGAGACCTGTTGCCATTATATACAATATGTACATATATTACATTACATATTTTACAAGAAGTAGATTTATAAACAATCTTGGTTTTGGAGGTGAAGAAGAGGAGTGAGGACTTAAAGAAGAATACGATGGTGGAAACTGAAGGAGGAAGACTGTAGTGTAAGATTCAAGGAACTGGTCAGACTGGGGCTCGGTGGTGGTGAAGAGGTGCTGGATGATTAGGCAACTACTGCAGAAGTGATGAGGGAGGCAGCTAGAAAGGTACTTGGTGTGACATCTGGAAATAGAAAGGAAGACAAAGAGACATGATGGTGAAATGAGGAAGTGCAGGACAGTGTAAGGAGAAAGAGGTTGGCAAGATAGAATTGGGATCAGCAGAGAGATGAGAAAAGTAGGAAGGAGTACAAGGAGATGCGGCAGCAGGTAAAGAGGGATGTGGCGAAAGCCAAGGAAAAGGCATATGAGGAGCTGTGGTAGTGAAAGCCAGGCTGAGAGAAGAGGTGACCATCTGTGAGCAACAGTATGGTTTCATGCCAAGAAAGAGCACCACAGATGCCTTATTTGCTTTGAGAATGTTGATGGAGAAGTATAGAGAAGGTCAGAAGTAGTTGCATTGTGTGATTATGGATTTAGAGAAAGCGTATGACAGAGTGGAGAGAGGAGTTGTGTATTGTATGAGGAAGTCAGGTGTGTCAGAGAAGTATGTGAGGGTGGTACAGGAAATGTATGAGGAAAGTGTGACAGCAGTGAAGTGTGCAGTAGGAGCGACAGCCTGGTTCAAGGTGGTGGTTGGACTGCATCAAGGATCGGCTCTGAGCCCTTTCCTGTTTGCAGTGTTGATGGACAGGTTGACAGACGAGGTCAGACACGAGTCTCCATGGACTATGATGTTTGCGGATGATATTGTGATTTGTGGTAAGAGTAGGGAGCAGGTGGAGAAGAGCCTGCAGAGGTGAAGGTACATGCTGGAGAGAAGGGGAATGAAAGTCAGTAGGAGTAAGACAGAGTTCATGTGTGTGAATGAGAGGGAGGGCAGTGGAGTGGTGTTGTTGCAGGGAGAAGAATTGGAGAAGGTGGAGGAGTTCAGGTACCTGGGGTCAACAGTGCAAAGTAATGGAGAGTGTGTTAGAGAAGTGAAGAAAAGAGTGCAGGCAGGGTGGAGTGGGTGGAGAAGAGTGATAGCAGGAGTGATTTGTGATAGAAGAGTATCTGCAAGAGTGAAAGGGAAAGTTTATAGGACTGTGGTGAGACCTGTGATGTTGTACAGTTTAAAGACAGTGGCATTGAGTAAAAGACAGGAGGTGGAGCTGGAGGTAGCAGAGCTGAAGATGTTGAGGTTTTCGTTGGGAGTGACGAGGATTGACAGGATTAGAAATGAGTTTATTAGAGGGACAGCGCATGAAGGACGTTTTGGAGACAAGGTGAGTGAGGTGTGATTGAGATGGTTTGGACATGTTCAGAGCAGGGACATGTGGTATATTGGTAGGAGAATGCTGAGGATGGAGCCACCAGGAAGGAGTAAAAGAGGAAGACCAAGGAGGAGGTTTATAGATGTGGTGAGGGAAGACATGCAGGTAGTTGGGTTACAAAAGGCAGATGTAGAGGTCAGAGGGGTATGGAGACGAATGATCTGCTGTGGCGACCCCTAATGGGAAAAGCCGAAAATAGAAGAAGAAGAAGAATATTTATAAACAATCTGCTTTGTTTATTTGTTTAGTTTAGTTATTTATTTAACTTTTTGTCCTATAATTTTGCTATTTGGGTAATTTCGAGCATGATTTTGATCTGTTGCAAACCAGTTCTTTCAAAAGCTGTTTATTATCTATAGTATTGTTCTGAATTCCTCCTCAGCACTGTTATTGTTCTCTGTTGTGTAGAAATACTTATCATAAATGTAGTGTATCTTTTCTGGGCCATGCATGTTCATTTTTGAAATTTTTAAAAAAATATACACGGTATACAATATACATTTTGTGATACATGCCTGTTTTATGCTGGCTGCACTAATGTGTCAGTTTTGTATAAAGAAAGGCAATGCTATGGAGAAATGTTATTATGTCAAACAATATTAAGTAATAGACCACATTTTGATCATCTGATTTCTGTCTCTGTTTGGCATTTCACCCACAGAGACATCCTGAACCAAACGTCCAGTTAATTTCCTTAAAAGTGCAAATGAATGAATTTATGGTATTTTAGTGTTTCCTGCTCAAATATTATACTATTTTTAAAAGCATCAAGGCATCCGAATGATATCCCCCCCCAATTTTGTGTAAGTCTGTTCCACCTGCTGAACTGACCCACAGTGTTTATTCACTTCATTCTGTGTAAATTAAAGAGTCTCTGGAATATCAGAAAATTAAAAAAATACTCAGACCAGCCAATCTGGCACCAATACTTGACTAATATATACATGATTTTTGTACTACTTTCACATGATTGGCTGGTATTAGTGGTATAAATATATTCCAAAAGTCATTTTTTGACAGAAATATAATTTAATATAAAGATTGTTGTTTTGAAGACATCAATTCAAGAATGCAAGAATGCAAAATAGAAGCATCTCCACTGGTGCTTCCAGAACTTTTGCACCCCACTGCATGTGTGTGTGTGTATATATATATATAATATTTATATAATATTTAAAAGCAAATTTATAAAATTTGTGCAATATATGTGTGCAATATATGTGTGCAATATATGTGTGTGTGTGTGTGTGTGTGTGTGTGTGTGTGTGTGTGTGTGTGTGTGTGTGTGTGCAATGGGGTGCAGAAATTCTGGAAGCACCAGTGAAGATGCTTCTATTCTTGCATTCTTGAATCTTTATATTAAATTACATTTCTCTCAAAAAAATTAAAATCAAATTCAAATGAAATCATGGATTTCAAATGTTGCAAAACCCGGTGGTCAAAATATCAGATCAAATCTGTTGAAATGTAAAGATAAAAAATGAGGAAATGTTCAATATAAAAAATTTACTCATATTTAAAAAAGGGGTATAGAAATGACGATATTGAACAATTACTTACGTTGGTTGGTTTTTATTTCTAAAATTTAATACCTGATTATTTCAAAATTGAAATGAATGTAAAATCCAGAATTTTTTAATGTGGTGTCAGATTATTGGATTTTGCACCTCATCGTATGTGACATCTCTAAAGATCCACAACAAAATTTTAAAAAGAATGAACAGGACTTGATGTGATGAACATTACCAGCCAATCAGGCAATATGAAGGTAAATGCTTTAAACCTCTTCATAAACTTCATAAACTATTTTCTAACTAGTTTTCCAAATACAATGCTGCAAAATTGGTTCGGATCCAGCACAAAAAATCCTGCTGTACCTTTACCAAGAGCTAATAATGCTGTAGACTTGGCCAGACTGCCATTACATGTCATTAGGGGTGAAACTGATTGATGAAAATGTTCAGTATCTATCACATGAGACCAGATTCATTAGATATACAATATGTATCATTCAAATGTTTTATTCCAGTTGTGCTCCAATCTAATTAATCAGACAGCTAAATCTGGTCAGGTCACCCACTGTGCTTTATTTCAATTAAGTAGTGTTAGCATTAGCATAAGTAAATGCATATAGTGTGCTCCATTCGTATATTGTTACAGATTCATTTGGTAAATAGCGTTGTTGATTTGAGCTGTTCCAGCCACCGATGCTAATGCTTTTAAACACATCAAAACAAGAAAGAGACAGAGCTCTGTGATTTTCCAAGAACAGACAAAAAGTGTAAGATTGGGAACATAAATCTCCAAATTGGTATGGACCTCACTACCGCACCAAAGCCTCTCGGACAAAGTGCCGTTTGATTTGCCTTCTCTGTTTGCGGTTTCCAACCTCTCCTTTGTCAAACCCAGATAATCTTAATGACTTGTTTGACTCGCCAGGACTGCTTACAAAGAGGGATGTTGGTTAGTTACTCAGGAACAAATTCCTACACATGGTGAATGTTGTAATTGTAGATCTGTAGTTACTGTTCGAACCGTTTACGTCAACTTTATAAGCAAGGTATAATATGTAGGGCTGCTAATAGATAATTATGATACAGGGTGAATTTAATGAATCTAGACTTAATCTAGACACAGATTCCATTGAAGATACACTGGTGTGTGTATTTGCACCATTGTGTATGGGGCTCAGCCCAGTCCTGAACGAGGACCCACCACAGCACAAATCCATCGTTTTCCCCATCGTCAGTATTAAACGCAGCTCTGGCACTGCTGGATCGCTCATCGTATGAATAGGACAGCATTAGTCGAAGCCTTAATGCCCGTTTACCAACATCTGTAATAACTGTTAGACGAGTGGTAATCCCATAATCTCCCGCTCCCATTAACATATCCTCCATTAGCTCATTGAAAACTAGGGGAGGCCGTGCCTCCTCCTGGAGGTCTCCACGCCTGCTCTCGGGCTTCCTGGGTGGCTGTGAAGTCATGCTGCTGAATGTGATATGTA
Source organism: Silurus aristotelis (assembly GCF_946808225.1). Taxonomy (NCBI): domain Eukaryota; kingdom Metazoa; phylum Chordata; class Actinopteri; order Siluriformes; family Siluridae; genus Silurus; species Silurus aristotelis. The sequence continues at coordinate 24,511,837 of NC_139587.1, forward strand.
CATGTATGTGAAGGATTAGCACTAGGGTTGTCAATGTGAACCAAATGAGCCATATTCTCAGCATAATTGCAATAGCCGTAGAAGAAGGGGATCCATTAGATTGTTCTGTTTGCTCAGCAGATGTACGACTTTTCCATTTTGTCTCTCTTTAAGCTCCGAGGGACTTTTTATAAAGAGGTGTGTTTGTGTCTCTGCGTGTGTGTTGGAAAGAGTATGTAAAGAGAAAGTATCAGGGAGGTTTTTTTTTTGTTCCAGATCTTCTGTATGCTAACCAAACTAAGCACTACAAAGCGAATGCCTTCCAGTCTTAGCACAACAGACAGCGGCGAAACCGTGACGAACATTTCAAGTGATGCTTAAGAGAATGGCCTGATCAGACCACACAACTCTGAGCTCCACAAGAGAGCCGTTTTTATAAACCTATAAACACTCTGAAAAGGTCCACTCGTGTTTCTGGAATCTCATTTCGACACTTTCGGGGATCAAACGCGCCGAAAAAGCACTTCAGAGTAAATGGAAATGTGTGGAATTGTGTCTGAGGAGAAAAGGATTACTGACAGGCTTACACTACAACTAAATAGTTTCTTTAGTGTGGCAGGTTTCTTACTTTTTACTTTTTTCTTTAACTTCAGCTGATTGATCTGTCGCATTGGATCTCGTGCGAAATCTGTGGCTCACTTTTATTTTGGAGATAAATTAATTCTCTGAAATCATTAAACCCTGAAAACGTAGTATATCTTTCAAATCAGAGGTCGTTGAATCCACTATAGTTCAAATTCCCATCCATTTATTTGAACTTCACTGGAAAAATCTCAATATTCGAATCCAATTTTTTTTACGTTTACAAATGTAATATGTTAAAACATTGTTGAAAATGTTTCATAAAATATATATATATATATATATATATATATATATATATATATATATATATATATATATATATATATATATATATATATATATATATATATATATATATATAATGTAGAATATTTCTTACATACACAGCTACCTAAACAGTAATAATATTTATATATATATATATATATATATATATATATATATATATATATATATATATATATATATAGTTTAATTTTCGGAAAGAAAGAGAATAATATCTTTCAATATTGATTATTTATTATATAATATAATCAATTATACATTTTGATGTGGTTGATTTTATAAAGAGGAATACATTTGTATAAATCTATACCAGAGCGGAGGGGGGGTGGGGGGTATTTTATGCACCAGACATCAGCTGAAAGATTTACTTCAATAATATTTTAACTGTAATAGTACATTTGTTTAACATTAATTGTGACAAAAAATGTAAAAAAATAATGCATCCAGAGGAAAAATCTAATTTCCTAGTAGCAATAAAAAACGTTTTATTTATTTATTTTAGTTTATTTATTAAAATCCACATTTTGACAAAATTAGCAATCCAAAAACCACTCTGTTTAAATAAAACATCATGTTTCACTTCTAGATTTCCTAATTTCATTCAACATAGCAGGTAAGAATAAATGAACATACAATCTATTAATTGTATAAACCCTGGAGATTTTGCTTAAAATTAGGGTGATATACTGTTTTTTTTTAATCATGTTGGACTGTGTACGGTGTAAATCACCCTAACGTTATCACTCATAGAGGATTCAGTCCTTCAGTGTCCAGTTCATGGCTCAGATTTAACTCATCTTCAACACATCTGCTGTAAACAAACCAGAACACTTAACTGTCTTAGGTCAGTTAGGTTTACACACACACACACACACACACACACACACACACACACACACACACACACACACACACACACACACACACACACACACACACACACACACACACACACACACAAACAGAGAGATGTGTCTTATCTGAAAATAGATGTGGTGAAAATTTAACAATGTTAGTTTCCATATTAATAAGACATTTAGTTTTGACCAGTGACCATTGTTCTTGTCTCTTTCTTCTCTTCAGATATTCCCGATTCATCCTGACACCCCACCTCTGCATAAAGTTCTCTTCAACTGGAGACACTCTGTGCAGTTGGTGATTGTTCCACATCAGCAGTCTAAAGATCTATGAAGTTACTGAGCTGTAACTGTACGGTAAATAATAATAACCGGTGCTACAATGGCTTATGGTTTGGACATGTTCAGAGGAGGGACATGGGGTATATCAGTAGGAGAATGCTGAGAATGGAGACACCATGGTGGCGGAGGTTTATGGATGTGGTGAGGGAAGACATGCAGGTAGTTGGTTTGAAAGAGGCAGATGTAGAGGACAGGGGGTATGGAGACGGATGATCCAATGTGACGACCCCTAATGGGAGCAGCCGAAAAAGGATGGCTCAGGAACACAGGTTTCATAAACAGTTTGGCATTTAAGTGCCTATCACTAAACAGCAAACCTTAACAGGGATGGAACTGTTATGAAAGGACATTCATTGCCACCCAGTTGAGGATTTTTTCAATTTTCCTTTTTGAGGCTGGTTCCTCTCAAGGTTTCTTCCTCATACCATCTCAGAGTTTTTCCTTACCACAGTCACCACTGGCTGACTCATTAGGGGTAAATGTACAATTTTAAGGAAATATAAGGAAGGATGTTATAGACAATAAACTTATACATTGTAGATCAGATGAGGAGGCCTCAGGTGCAGTCAGTGAAAAATAAAAATAGAGCTGAACGCATGTATACTTTCATATTGTGCCTGTATTAACTTACTTTACTATTACAGGGTTTAATATCAGACAGTAAAAGCTACTTATTAAATATTATATACAGTAATCCCTCACCACATCGCGGTTCAGCTTTCTTAATCTCACTGTAACACGGGTTTTTACATGGAACATATCTAACTTTGTTTTGCGGATTTTTCGCTGTATCGCGGGATTTCGCGGTATATACAGTGAGGAAAATAAGTATTTAAACACCCTGCTATTTTGCAAGTTCTCCCATTTAGAAATCATGGAGGGGTCTGAAATTGCCATTGTAGGTGCATGTCCACTGTGAGAGACATAATCTAAAAAAAAAAAAATCCAGAAATCACAATATATGATTTTTAAACTATTTATTTGTATGATACAGCTGCAAATAAGTATTTGAACACCTGTTTATCAGCTAGAATTCTGACCCTCAAAGACCTGTTAGTCTGCCTTTAAAATTTCCACCTCCACTACATTTATTATCCTAAATTAGTTGCACCTGTTTAAGGTCGTTAGCTGCATAAAGACACCTGTCCACCCCATACAATCAGTAAGAATCCCACTACTAACATGGCCAAGACCAAAGAGCTGTCCAAAGACACTAGAGACAAAATTGTACACCTCCACAAAGCTGGAAAGGGCTACAGGGAAATTGCCAAGCAGCTTGATGAAAAAAGGTCCACTGTTGGAGCAATCATTAGAAAATGGAAGAAGCTAAACATGACTGTCAATCTCCCTCGGACTGGGCCTCCATGAAAGATCTCACCTCGTGGGGTCTCAATGATCCTAAGGAAGGTGAGAAATCAACCCAGAACTACACGGGAGGAGCTGGTCAATGACCTGAAAAGAGCTGGGACCACCGTTTCCAAGGTTACTGTTGGTAATACACTAAGACGTCATGGTTTGAAATCATGCATGGCACGGAAGGTTCCCCTGCTTAAACCAGCACATGTCCAGGCACGTCTTAAGTTTGCCAATGACCATTTGGATGATCCAGAGGAGTCATGGGAGAAAGTCATGTGGTCAGATAAGACCAAAAAATAACTTTTGGGTCATAATTCCACTAAACCTGTTTGGAGGAAGCAGAATGATGAGTACCATCCCAAGAACACCATCCCTACTGTGAAGCATGGGGGTGTTAGCATCATGCTTTTGGGGTGTTTTTCTGCACTGTATTAAGGAGAGGATGACTGGGGCCATGTATTGCGAGATTTTGGGGAACAACCTCCTTCCCTCAGTTAGAGCATTGAAGATTGGTCGAGGCTGGTTTTCCAACATGACAATGACCCGAAGCACACAGCCAGGATAACCAAGGTGTGGCTCTGTAAGAAGCATATCAAGGTTCTGGCGTGGCTTAGCCAGTCTCCAGACCTAAACCCAATAGAGAATCTTTGGAGGAGCTCAAACTCCATGTTTCTCAGCGACAGGCCAGAAACCTGACTGATCTAGAGAAGATCTGTGTGGAGGAGTGGGCCAAAATCCCTCCTGCAGTGTGTGCAAACCTAGTGAAAAACTACAGGAAACGTTTGACCTCTGTAATTGCAAACAAAGGCTACTGTACCAAATATTAACACTGACTTTCTCAGGTGTTCCAATACTTATTTGCAGCTGTATCATACAAATAAATAATAAAATAAACATACATGGTGATTTCTGGATTTTTTTTTTTTTTAGATTATGTCTCTCACAGTGGACATGCACCTACGATGACAATTTCAGACCCCTCCATGATTTCTAAGTGGGAGAACTTGCAAAATAGCAGGGTGTTCAAATACTTATTTTCCTCACTGTAGGTAGTATTTTTTAAGAGTTATTATAATTATTTTTGTGGTAAAATAAGCATTTTCTAGGCTAAAAAATTTACCTTTCAGAAGAGCTGTAATGCTCTTCTTGTGTATGCAGTACATTTATTTCATCATCATCACCTTCATCATCATTAGTACTGCACACAATTCATCATCATCATCTTCATCATTCAAGTTCTTCAATTCAAAATCTTCACTGGTGAGTACCCATATAGAATTCTTTATGTTAAAATTATGTAAGTTTAAGAATATTGAAAGTGTTTAAGAGCAGGGGAAAGGTTTATAAGAGTGTCGGGACGGTTTATAAAGAATTAAGATATACAGGTATTCTGTATACTGTACAGTATACATATCAGGTTGTGGGGGGGGTGTCTGGAACGTAACCGAAGGATTACTGTAATATAAATAAAAATTGTCAGGCCTGATTTACTGTCCAGAAACAAAAGCAGTATTGTATGAGAAAGTTGCTTCAATGACAATATAAACAGTATAATTTCATTTGTATGATATTTTGTCATACATTGCTTTTTGAAGTGAGTGGTGATTTTTTGTAATCTAAATACACAACTGGCTTTCCAACTTATTGGCTTGGTTTCCTTACATGATAGCAACAATATCACACATGTTCTTGTCTGATTATATATCTAAATCTAAAGATATATTTATTTATTTACAAAACTTTTTTTTTCACTTTTGGCTAAATTATTCCTTTGGCTGAACATTACCTGAGTTTTTTTTAAGTAACCTAATACAGGAAAATTGTATGTTGATGATAGAAAACCCAGCCCCTGGCCCCTGACACACACCCTCTCTGTGTGTGTGGGTGGAGTGTTCCAGGTCTAACAGGGGGCAGCACCACCCGTAAGTGACAGATCCGAGCAGCTGGTACGACTCAGTCATGCCTCGTTAGCCTGCCCTGGTGTGGGTGTATGCAGGAGGGAGGGAACGTGGTGAACAGGAAAGAAACCCCAGCAGTGCATTTCTTACATCACGCCAACTGTTCGCATTTTCAACGCCGACCCCTCCTTTCTCCTTCTTTTCTGATAATGCACTGGTTAACAAAACAGTTTACAAATCACGGGTGATGCATTATCCCAACGCTCTATGGTGAGATTTATACGTAGCAGAGGGTTGGGTGAAGACCATATGGAAGCCACAACATCCTCATTGTTCGACTTGCCAAAGACAGACAGCAGTTTAAGGATTCAGCGTTTAGCGCATAAAGACTCGTACAATGCTGCGCAGGATGCGGCTGTACACTGTGAACCGCTTTGACTGCCAAACCCAAAAACCCCTAACAATGACGGACGGGTCCTAAACTTACTCACAGTGTCAATGTGTATATACTCATGATGGAAATATACATCTTAATATTTATTAGAAAGTAAAAACTGAATTCAAATTTAACATAGGGGCTCGCCTTAAGCTTTAAAAAGCAAAAAAAACAAGTTCACAAACAGTTTACAACAGTAAATATATAAAGAAAATAGACAGGTTGAGTAGAAAACAAATCAGACAAGTTTCGTATAGCAGCATAAAGCATTTTATTTTTTTTAAACCACAGCAATTAGCTGAGGATTGCAATTTGTTACTCGTTTAAGTACCATTTTTTCATTCAGTATTATATTTACATTTAATTGTGCCCAACGTCAACACCATGTGACCAATTAGCTTCAAGAAATCTACAGCACTGAGGTATAAATCTATATAATACTATAAGTGTATATTGTTTTGCTAACTTCTGTGCCACTCTAATATAATATACACTGGACATTGAATATATTTGTTTGGTCACCTTGTGACTTGTCCTTGTCCTTTCGCTACGCATGGAATTGTGTCACATGACGTAACTTTATCACTAATTATTAGCAAGCATTAACATGCATTATAACACAGCACATGATGATACAGTATGTTTATCGTAACTGCAAACCTGTCAGGTGATTCATACGTATATATGTAACTTTCAAGCGATATGGCTAACAGGGAACGCTACCAATGCTATCGCATTACAAGAAATTAGCTAGCTAGCTTTTATTCGGTGGCTAGAAATGAACTAGCTTTCGTACTATATTGAAATAGTCATATGAATGTTTTGAAAATTGGAATAGGTGAAAAAAGGTAGTCGTGTTTCACTGATCAACATCAACAGCAATCAACTTTTCAGTAATAGTTATTATATACGCACACAATGGCATTAACCCGTGGTGCATTTTTGAAGCCTAAATGCCAGCGCTAATAACGGCACTGTTTACATACAACCTAAAGTTATCTAAGCAGGTGTTCTCTGTGAAGTAAAGTCCGCCAGCCGATCCATCAAAGCCGAATCTCTATTTATCTCTGCTACGGCTAGTGGAATAACGTGACTTTAACTGGATCATCTTTCTCCTCCTTTCAGGGAGCTCGGAGCCCTGGGGAGCTGACAATAGAGTCTTTGAGAGGGTGAAAGGAGGCCTGCGCTGGTCAGAGGTTAACCTGGGCTTTTGCCTGATGATAAATCACTGGCTAATGAGGCCTGCATTGTGGCTGCTCACTTTTCAGAGGCGATAGCTTGCGCTTGTAAAAGCCGACAGAGCTAATGAACTGGCTGCTTTGAAGCGGGGAGGGGGAGCAGGAGGAACAATATTGACTGGTTGCATGGAGCAGATGTCTCAAGCCGAGCGACTAGTAAATGTACATTTGATGGAGAAAGACTCTCTGAGTCTTTGCAGGAGGTGGGGACTGAATTCAAAGCTGAGTCTTTGGGGTGGTGGACCCTGGACTTAATGAAACCACTTAGGAAGTTCATTTTAAAACAAAGGGGTCTGACAATGAATTGGGACAGGGCAAATGGTGAATGATGCTGCCACGTTTGGTTTTTTTCTTTTGTTTTGTGAAAGCTTTTTGCTAACCTGCTAATGCCTTTACATTAAAGTTGTTTTGGTGGTAAGTCTAAAAACTGGTTAATATGAAAGCCTGGTTTTCTCCCACAAAAATTATATACACTTTACTTTCGTAACACGTAATAAGAAGCACATTTCCACCATTTTATTTTAACATGGATAAAATTAATAATTTGACCTGTTGATCGAGATTTGTCGATTCATGAGAAAATACAATTATCTAGGCACCACAAGTAGGCCGTACTTTCTAACAAAAACTTCAACACACATTTAAATTTATCCCCTTTCATGTTTGTGTTTGTTTGTACATGGCATATCACTTTAAGGGGAAGCAGGCTGTTTCTTTAGCCTCCAGTGAGACAGACGGATGGAGCCGAGCCAGCGCCGAGTTGAGCTGATTAGCATATAATTGCTCCTTTTGTATTAAACACAAGGAATTAGCCTAATGTTCAGCCTGCTGTTAAGGACTGGTTTCCCATTCATTCAATCATTCATTCAATTGGAGGGAGAAAGACAGAGTGAAATGGAGGGAGAGAACCTGCTGGGCCCTTGTACAGATCTTTTTGTAGTGCCATCTACCACTATAGAATTAATAAATAATAAAAAAACAGAGCTAACGTGTCAAGGCTATGGACTGAAACTATGGACTGAAAATGTATTTTTTTTTTTTTTTTTAATGTGTTGTGTACAATCATATATAATTTGATTGGAAAGTATTAGTAAAGTTAATGCAGAAAGGTAATATTGATAAAGCAGCTTTATAAAACTCACATTGAGCTTTTATTATGTATGTGATATATATATATATATATATATATATATATATATATATATATATATATATATATATATATATATATATATATATATGTATGTAAAAAAAATTTTTAACACACCACAACAGAGCACAAACAAGTGTTTATTTTTATTTAACCTTTAAACACATATCGATTAATAAAATAATAATATTAATACTAATATATCTGCTCAAACTGTGTTAAATGTTTATGTCCATTATTATTATTATTATTATTATTATTATTATTATTATTATTATTATAGTTTTGCATAATGCATTGTGTTGCCACATAAATATATTTTTTAAATTTAATTATAATTCATTTAATGTAATTATTTAATGATAAAATATTATAATATTGAATTATTTTTTTACTTTGTAATTTAATTATTTTTATTTTTCTACATTGTATTTTTCCCTTTGTTTTTTTCCCTTTATTTTCTTCACATTCACATATTCTCTTGAATCTCATTTAAATTATTTTTGCTTTATTTTAAACTTTATTCTCTTTTTTATTTTCACTTGATTTATTTACATGTTTAAACTAATGTTGCTCTGCTTTTGTCTTTCTTCTTTCTTTCTTTTTTCAGTCTATATTTTATTTCTACTTTGCTTCTTTTTTTTATTCTTTGCATTTACATTGCATTAAATTTTTTTCTTTGTCATCATCATCATCACCATCATTCTCTTCTTCTTCCTCCTCTTTTTCTTGCAGTTGAATATTTCAGAGAAATCCTATGTATTTTTGAGCTAATCAGTAAATATTACTGTGTTTATTCCATGTATAATTGTCTGAAATGAACAAATAAATGAATTGCTCTTTTACTAATCCCCACTCGCATTATTATGTCAAGCTCATACCCTTTTTTTCGTTACACTGAGTGTTTTTCCCCGAGGCCCTGTGACTGTGCGATTACTCATCACGCTGACCTGTGCTGCATTTTCACGCTGTTGTAAATATGTTGTAACACGGTGTCTCTGCCACGGTCCCTGTAGCACAGTTGTATAGTGATTGTGTGTGAGTACAGCTCTAAGCATGTGTGTATTTGTGTGTGAGTGTGTGTGTGTATGTGTGTGTGTGCAGTAGCTTGTGGTCAGTTGCAGCAGGGGTGCTGTGAGGTGTATGCGAAGGGGGTTTGAGGTGGACCCACGCCAATTACAGCCTTTTGTCCGGTCTGACTCTGTGATTGACACCGGCACTACCCTTTCCCTCCGGCCTGTGTTTGGGCCCGGTGGCCATTCGCTGACCTGCACAGAGTCGTCAATGCTTTTAAATGGAATTAAACCTCTCCGCTGACTTTTGCTTGCACTAGATGTAATCTGCATGCTTCTCATGATGGTGTCACTTGTGTTGGTTTGTGTGAGGTCTGGATTATTACATAGTGGCAATTCTTTACCAGTTAGAGACCCATGAGCAGTGAAGTTTGCAGGAATTCCAGTTATGGAGATGTAATACACCCAACCCACACACACACACACACACACACACACACACCCACACACACACACACACACACACATGCATACATATACGTCTTCCCCTCCCCAAATGACAATGACATGGGCCACAAAGTGCTCTAATTACTTTTTGAGATCTCTTTCTGTCCAATTTTTCGATCAATTTATATCGCTTTTCTGCAGCTCCCTGTCAGCGAACGTTTTTTTCTTCCATGCAAGCTTTTGTTTTCTCCCCAGAGACAGCTGAATGAGCACGCAGCAAAATGAGAGCATAATGACCCCAGCAACGGTGACAAAGCCTAATTGGTCACGGAGGCCAGTGGCTAATGAGGTGAGAAACAGAACCCATGGGTGTGTAACGACTGTATTTTCCTTCGCTTCTTCGCCTTTCGTCACAGCCCTGTGTGGCATTTTTAGCCAACTGAAATGGCACCAGATGCAACAGGGCTCAGACATTTTGACTTGAATTGGGAAACCATATGTTCAGATAAGTCATGGCTTCCCCTTTCCCACAGGCAGGGGGACTGGTGTGTCCATGAGGAGAGCGCTGGTGACCAGGAAGTTTGACTTTACCACTTTGTACAGGACGAAGTGGGTGAAAAGAAAAAAAAAGGAACTGGTAACTATTTTTGGGTACACATTTGACAGCTTGGGATCAAATAAACATATGCAATCTACATTTAATGCATTTTTCACTTATTTAATTGTTTCTCTGAAAAGCCTCTCAGAGGAAAAGAATCCAGTTTTTTCTTTTCTCTCTCTTTTTTTTGTTGTTGTTGTAAAGCCTGCCTGCTCACTTGAGCGTCCTTAAATCCAGACAAGTGAAGTTTTTCTCCCTCCTCTTTTTTTTAATATACTGCACTTCTTGCCCTTGTGAACCTGTCGATAGGCGCTGAATGGAGCGAGAGGAGTGTCGCTGGCTCCTGAAAACACTGCTGACCATCAGGGGAGAAAAGGGGGACTCCTCTTGCATTCAGAGCCTAAGATAACAGTGCACAGAATGATAGACTTCTCTGAATTGTTTGTTCCCTCTGTCTATTGTCCTCCATCCTCACCCCAAACCATCACCCCCCCTCGACATTTCCCCCCACTCCTCTCCTGACTCAGTGGCTCTTTTAGGCGCACTTGAGGGGGGCCTTCACAGGTAGGAAGGCAAGCAAGCTCATTTCCAACGCATGCTTGATTGCTCCCTTACACAGTCGGCCCTCTCAGGGCTGTGAAAAGAGCCCAAGCGGCAGAGCTGGCTGAATAAACTTCTGCTCGCTTCCATAAACTTTTTTCTCATCCCCTGATTTTTTCCGAGGATGTGAGCAGCGCCTGGTGGCTCCCAGGCCCGGCTCGGGGGATGCGTTTGAAAAGAGAGAGGCCATTGGGGAACCAAAGCCACCCCCACCCCTCCCAACCCTAAAGGTCCATCCTTCTCTGCACATACACAAAAGCAGTGGGTCATTAGGATCCAACACCAATGAACACTCGCTACACTATCTTCTTCCTCCCCAATTCCTCCCCGGTGCAGGTAGAAACCCTACTCATCACACAGTCTACACTCCATTTACTACATTACTACATTCCAATTTGGATGTTATTTATAAATAAAGTGTACTAAGTTATAATAGTGCAAATGCAACAAACAGAAGTGTGCAATGTAACCTTATAGAAAGGCATGTGTAAAGTCCCTGTTGGCTGGGTTCATGCTGGTATCTCCACTGTAAAAGGTTGTCTGCAAAATACAACCCCAATTCCAAAAACGTTGGGACAATATGTACAGTAAAATGTTAATAAAATCAGAATGCAATGATCAGACACATATGGCACAACATTCCTCTCCCAAAACTTATGCAACTGGTCACCTCAGTTCCCAAGTGTATACGGACAGAAGACCTGATGCAACACAGTGGTAAACATGTCCTTGTTCCATGTTTTTTAAAACGTGTTGCAGCCATCAAATTTAAAATGTGATTCTTTTTTTTTTAATGGTTTATTTTCTCAGTTTCAACATCTGATGTTCTATGTTCTATTGTGAATATAATATGAATGTATGAGATTTGCTAATAATTGCATTCTGTTTTTATTTACAGTATTTACAGTGTCCCCTATTTGTTGAAATTGGGGTTTATGCAGAGGTAGTCTGTAGTCACTGTTGATATTTGCATTATATTGTTATTGATATTGTAGAATAATATATTAATATAACAATATAGCAATATTCAATATGAATACTTTCTAATTTGACCTGTGCTATAATCAAAATATCAATTTCATAATAATCAAAATATCTACAAGTGAAGAAAATCAGCTTGATTTTAAGATATTTATTAAATGGGTTTGTTCTTATTAAGATATTTTTCATGGTTTGTTGGTTTTTGATAATGTGTTTTAAAGATACTTTAAGCTTACTTTCTTTCTTTCATTCTTTCATTCTTTCTTTCTTTCTTTCTTTCTTTCTTTCTTTCTTTCTTTCTTTCTTTCTTTCTTTCTTTTTTAAATTTCACATCATTTTTTCTACAAGAAAAAAGGGATTTTACTGAATTCCAACTCTCGTGTTTGTTTGTTTGTTAGCTTGACCTGTACCTTCCTTAAAAGGGACCCTTTCGGAAAGAAAATCTCAGCTGGAAGATTCTACATCAGAACAACCAATCAAACCTTATTGTTTTTAGATTGATCTTTTTTTTTTTTTTTAAAGATATTGTACTATGAGGTTAAAACATTCGTTCATCTGAACCAAACGAAAAGCCTAAAAGCATTAACACCAGCATTAAAACAAATGCATTATATAAAATTCCAGACTTATTTCTTGTATATTTCCCAATTTTGCAACCTTGAACCCATTTTACATTTTTTTTATTCCAAACTGAAATGAATATTTAGTTTAGAAAAGGTCACATTTTCCAGCCTTTATTATACAATACCCGTTCAGTAAAAGTTCAAACATGTCAGGTGGAATTGCTCTAACAGTGTTAAGGACAAGTGAGAGCTACACAATGCTAATGGCCCCCTGCTAGCTGTCATTCATTATTGCCCATTATCACTTTTAAACCCTACAGGGTTTATAGGAAACACATTGCTGTTTGTTTGCTTCCTGTTTGTTGGTGTTCTCTTGTTAATGAACACGGTGAGACAGCAGAACTTCCCTGGCCATATAGGAGGCTTATTAGCATACGTTAGGGAGAAGTTAACCATTATAACCAAGTCAAAGAGTTTGAGCTCGCCTTCCAAAGTTAACGCTGACTAAATGCACTTTAATAGACTTAATATAAAAGGATGAATTGTCAAATTTGCTAAGATTGAGAATTTTTTTTTCTAATCCAAACCGAGAGCTGAGCAGATGAGCATTAAAGGTCTTACAGTCTGTTCAAGCATATATTATTTACTCCTAAAATAATTGTAATTCCTAAAACCAGGTTAACAGTAAAGGATTTTTCCTGTTTTAAACAACGTTCCTGTAGTGAGATCAGAATGTTGGTTTTAGAACACATAATCTGACAAGTTCTAGTTATCAAAGGCAAATTTCTGGTAGAGACAAATGTAATGACAAATGATATATTTATTCACCTCAGTACTGCTGTCATATATATTTTTTATATAATTTATAATGTGAATTACTTTTAGTATACCTTTTACTGTCTATGCTGCTATAATATGTGAATTTCCATCTGGGATGAATAAAGTGATTTATTTCTCTGTCTGTTTTCATCCATCCATCCATCCATCCATCCATCCATCCATCCATCCATCCATCCATCCATCCATCCATTATATTCTATTATGTTGATGTAGTCTTAACCATGATAGGACATACTGATATAATTTAAATCTTGTATGACTTTGTCAGTTTCAGCAGTTGCTTCAACACACTGCCATCTCTATTCAATAGACAATGTTGGTTTCATTAAATCTTTATTTCCTGTCATCTAAGGAAACTTGGTATAATTTCCATGACATCGAATAATCACCACTTTTTGACTGAAGGACATTTTGGGAAGTGAAAGAAAGAAAGAAAGAAAGAAAGAAAGAAAGAAAGAAAGAAAGAAAGAAAGAAAGAAAGAAAGAAAGAAAGAAAGAAAGAAAGAAAGAAAGAAAGAAAGAAAGAAGAAATGCTAGACACTGTGATGAAATGTAAACCAAATATTCTAATAGACAAAAAAACTCTCAAAGATTTACTATCTAATTTGATTGGATAAGCAGTGTTCCAAAAGTGCTTATATTTACTTACCCAACACTGCTATGTAAAATTTCCACTTACTAGTTGTTGGTTAGTACAGTCAAGTTGGTGACATCATCAGCAGACCTGTCAAACAAAATAACTATTTACTCGAAATATAGGCAAGATAACGAGTAAGAACGTACTCCTAGTACTGACACCTGGATGCCGTCCCAGTCACCAACCTTGTTTCGGGATTTTGGGGGTTAAACTGGACAATAAATTGATTTTAATATAAAATTCAGAGAGAAATATAACATTGACATCTTAGTAACTTTCTAAGTCATATGTTAGAGACATTTTTGCTGGTTTGTATGTATGAAAATATGCTAATTTTATATACAAATCAATGCAAGCTAGCTTGCCAGTTAGCCGACGGACCACGAAGTGAGAGTGGCTTCATCAGAGCCTAGCTGGTGAAGCAAAAATAAACAGAACATGTGGCATATTTCGCCTGAAATTCCACTTAATATGATTCTGGTTATGAAGCAGTTCTATCAATGCAATATCTGATATTGTATAAGTAGCTTAGCTTCGGACAGTATTATACAACATCAATCCTGTTTATAGAAACTGTTCACAATTAGGTCACTCCTCTATTGAACTAACGAAAGTCCACAATTATTATTATTATGCATTTTGAACTACTTTTAAATGTGTAGTTTAAATTCTATGCAAATTTGATGCTCCAAGAATTGACGCCTGATGCTTGAAAAAATCGCTGTGGATGTGTGTATGAGAGCACATGGTGTGTCATACTGAGATCACAGATGCTCACACAGCATGATGGTGATTTATAGCAGTGACCAGGTGCTAATTCAAATCTAATTCGATGCCTCACAGCTCTAGAGTTCTCAGTTCTCAGTTCCCGGATCTCAGGTTACTGCCTATTTGGAGTTTCAATTGTTCTCTCAGTGTGTATGCTTTTTTTCTGGCTATATGTGGCTTTCATCTGTCCAGTTTCCTGTTTACAACTTTTGTGAAAATGGCTGTTTGAAAACAATGGAAAAAATGTCTGAATTTGTGTGTGCATGGTGTCCTGCTATGAAAACGTGCTCCAGCATCATGAAACTCAATGCTCAGATTCTTGACTGGACCAAATCACTCACTGAAATCCTCCAAAGCTGATGAGCATAAAAAAACTGATCTGTCCATTAACTGGTCGAAATCAAATCAGGTCAAATGCAACAAACAAAACCAAAAACGTTGTTTTCGGGTTTGTTGATGTTTTTTGTACACATTGCTCTTTTCACCTTGTGTCACTTAAGGAATGATGCCACAACGTAAATGTTGACACTGCATGATGAACTTCACTTAACCAGCAGCTTTATGTGCAGCCTCTGTGTTTAGCTGTTGGGCTGTGACTCCTCCATCTGCTCACGGTAATCTAGCCATTATTTAATCACTGGCTGTTCCTTAAAGCTGCCAAGCTCCGCCTGCTCTGGAGCCAAAGCTCAATCTGAATAGCAGGTTTTATCCTGAGTAGTGGCACAACTCACATGAAACCGACCCCAGAATGCCAGTCACCAAAATTATTTCACATTTTTGGTTGTTAATTTGGACATTACATTAGTTTGGAGATTAATTTTAAAGAAAGAAATATGACAATGGCATCTTTATAAGTGATACGTTAGGGAAATTGTTTGCTTGGGACAATTTTTAAGCTGTTGTTTTTATGTAGTACAATGCAAATGGCATAGACTCAAGCAATGAAGCACTGCTAAGCAAATACACCTTTACAAATAAACTGAAATTTATTTACATTACAAATGTATTATCATTACTGTGTGTAATTTTTGCAGTAAACATTCTGGTATGTTTTACTAAGCATGCTGGGAAAAACTGCCACAGTTTTTTGTTTCCGATTCTGAATTTTTTTCTAAAAAACTAAAAAGTGGTGTGTAGTTTAATGTTTCTTTCTTTACTTGCATTCCAGGTATATAATTTCTAATATACAGCTATTTAATTTCTAATATACTTTTTTGATGATGTTGGGAAAAATATATATATATATTTACATTTTCTATATTTAGTAATCAAAAGTCATCTGATAAAAATTCTATCAGAAATTTGGATTTATTGAAGTAAGATTAGCATTCTCCGAACATTTTGCATTCTCCGAACAATCATCTAGACATATTGTTTTTAATATTATAACAGAAATTGGCCTAAAGCCCATGAGCTTTAGCATAACTAAAAGAAACTGGCAGGAAGTGGCCTGAAGAATAAATCGTTCTCTCTTAATGTCACCCTTCTACTCTCCTTTTCTCTCCTTTCTCTCTCTCTCTCTCTCTCTCTCTCTCTCTCTCTCTCTCTCTCTCTCTCTCTCTCTCTCTCTTTCTCTCTCTCTCTCTCTCTCTCTCTCTCTCTTTTTTCTGTCATATGCTCCTGAGGTACTAGTGACCATTGTTCCTGTCCCTTTCTTCCTCTGAATCTGCCTGATTCATCCCAATGATTTACCTCTGGATTCTGGATGGGTTTGTCTTCAATTGGAGATCACTCAGTACAGCTAAGGAGGTTCCATGTAAACAGCCTAAAGATCCCTGGAGCTATAATTTTATATAAACAGGCTGCTACAATGGTTTAAAACTGCAGTTTGCATTTACAGTTCTGCATTTAAGCACCTATCACTGAACAGCACACCTCAACAATGATGGAACTGTAATTAATGGGCATTTGGTGCCATCCAGATTAAGTCTGGTTTCTCTCAAGGTTTCTTCCTCTTACCATCTAAGGGAATTTTTTCTTGCCTTTCCTTGGCTCACTCATTAGGGACAAATTTATAAAGAACAAACATTACAAATACATTCCTAGTTCATGTATATGTATATATTGTGTACCTTTCTAGAAACCTGTGACTGTGTTGGAGCAAGGCAAGTAAAAAAATGTAAACGAAGCAAAACGTCATGTGTTTAAGATATTTTTAAGATAAGATGTTATATCATCTTAGAAAACCCAAAGCTGGATTTGTTTTAAATTTTCCAGTCATAATGTGGTTCGTCCCCAATCTGTTGCCACAAAGTTGAAGGCACACAATTGTATAGGATGTCTTTGAATAGACTAGGAGACCCGAACCTGTTTCAGCATGACAATGCTCCTGTGCACAAAGCCAGCTCCATGAAAATTGACATGGGTTGTTGTGGAGGATCTTAAATGGCCTGCTATAGAGAGCTGACCTCAACTCTATTAAACAACTTTCGGATAAATGTGAACGCTGACCGCACCACAGGCCTCCTCACCTCACCTACATGAGTACCAGACTTTACTAACACCCCTGTGGCTGAATGATCAAAATCTCCACAAGCACACTCCAAACTCTAGTGAAACATCTTCCCAGAAGAATGGATTTTATTATAACAGTAAATAGGAACTAAATGTGGAATGGAATGTTCAAAAGAACATGGTCACGTGTACACAGGTAGTGTCCCTGTAGTGTGGATAGATGGCAAGAAAAAAATAATAAATAATAAAGTAAAAACAGGAATCAGTTAAGAAAGATTATTTGCTACAACGAAGAGTGGGGTAGCGCGAGAGTCGGCACGGCCCTCCCAAAGATCACAGAACGCCTGTGCTTTAATGCCACTGATTCATACCCTGACTTGTCACTGAGTCACTCAGGGGGTGGCGCGAAGGATTAGGACAAGTCCCAAAGAAATATGAGAGACAGAATGGGAGAGCGGCTTTTCACGCTCATTATTACTGGCCTTGACCCCATGTGTCTCTTAACCTCAGAGAGGCTCAGTAAGCCTAGATCAAGGCAGAGCATTAGAGAGGGACAGAGAGGGATGATGAAGGTAACAAGAGACAGGAAAGACATGGGACAGAAGGGAATGAATTCATAAAAGCACCAGGTGCACAGGGACGTTTCTTATATACGCCAAGCTGCAGGCTTTCGCATAAGTTTTTTTAAAGGTCTAAACTGGACTTTAATGTTTCACATCTCGATTTTTTTATTCAGAACTGCTTTAAAAAATGACCAGACTTTCCATGTCCAGTATTTTATATATGGAACGAAACATGGCAAAACGTAAACGATAGTAAAATAGTCAATAACTCGCCTACCAATATACCAAAATGTGTTTTATTTTCCCTGATACTACAGCTTAAATTGCAATATGCCAAAAAATTGTATTGATTAATGATATTTTTGTATTCATTTATAAATAATTTTAACCTTTAATCGGTCCTTGGGGTCTATATGACCCCAATCGACATTTCCTTAATTAAATAAAAGGGTTCCCTTCATCTGAGTGGAATAATATTTTGTGACTTTT
The DNA here is from genome assembly GCF_946808225.1 of Silurus aristotelis. Taxonomy (NCBI): domain Eukaryota; kingdom Metazoa; phylum Chordata; class Actinopteri; order Siluriformes; family Siluridae; genus Silurus; species Silurus aristotelis. The sequence continues at coordinate 24,529,976 of NC_139587.1, forward strand.
CCTACATAATCTATCTATACACACAAAAAAAAACTGGGCTTAATTCGGTTGTTCTGAAGGTATGTAAAAAAAATTTTGACACTTCTGGTCTTCGGGGTCAATATGACCCCACATTGAAATGAATGGGAAATGTGAAAAAAACTCAATATTTTTTCTTCATTTGTCAAAAAAAAAAATCTATAAATCCAGCATAAATCAGAAATTTAGATCATCATTTAAGTGATTTTTTCATAACAAAATTAATATTTCATATGCAAGCTTATGGTGTAGTTGAGGAATTATGTGGTAAATAGGTACAAAAGTACTTCATATCTCCCAAAACACAGCATTAATGAATAGATGAGAAGATTTTTACAAAAAAAATTTTTTTTTTTATAATTTCTCTATCAATTGTTGGGGTCATATAGACCCCAAAGACCAGATTTGTAAACAGGAAATAAAGACCTTATGAGGGTTAATATAAAAACAAGGTATTTTTATGTCAGTGATTGTCCAGTAAACAAGGACATGAACAGCAATTCCAAAGAAACAAACATACAAACTCTTTGTAATACTGTGGCAAACATACTGAACTAAATCTAAATGACAGAATCTGAAGCATGAAAACAGAAGTTAAATAGGTGTGGGTTATTAGGAGTAGGAACAGGTGGGTGTCATCATTGAAACATGCGACATGGTCATGTAACACATTGGGTTTGATGGGTTGTGTGTCGAAAAACTTAAAAGCGTTTGATTTTTGACCGGGAAACATGCCGACACTGGAGACTCCTTCCAAAAATGTTAAAAACATGCTCTTTGAAAGAAATCAACAATTACATGTTTACAAAATCAGTAGTGGACAGTCATTTATGGTGGTTAAAAATACTAAAAATAAAAATGTATAACACATTGTAACAATGTAACACACTGGCAAGAGCACCACATTATACTGCTCTTCTTGTTGGTATGTTTATTTGTATGGACACAAAAGCAGCAGCAGTTGTGTGTTAAATAAGCTAAAGCTGGATTTTTTTTTCCGCCACAAAAACCTGTTTTTTTCCAGATATGACTGATATTTGGACAAACGTTTTGGGACAACTGATTTTTCCAGCAATATGTGGCCGTTCCAGCATGACAATGCCCTTGTGCACAAAGCCAGCTCGATGAAGATCTGCTTTTACACTGGTGTTGAGTGGCCTGCTATAGAACTCAACCATATTGAACACCTTTGAGATGAGTTGGAACGCCGACTGCACCGCAGGGTTCGTCACCTCACCTACATCAGTACCTGACTTTGCTAAAACCCTCGTGGCTGAATGAGCACAAATCTCCACAAACACACTCCAAAAGCCAGTGGAACATCTTCACAGAACAGTGGAGGTTATTTTAGCAGCAAATAGGGAAAAATGGGATGTTCGGAAAAGTAGTCAGGTGTCCACAAACTTTTGTTGATGTAATGTAAATGCTTGAATGCTTGGAGAGAAAGCTGGTGTAGAGTAGAAAAAACAAACAAAAAAACTAAAGAAGTTACTATTTAAAGGTTTAAATTCAATTTCAATTATTATTTATTTTTTTTGGAAATTTTGGCAAAATTTTTGCTTCATTTTCTTCTCAAAAGGAACTGAAAATTCTTTTGGTTGCCTTTATCGGCCCTTGGTTTGGTAAAGTGAATGATAGAAACCTCTGTCACTCACACACACACACACACACACACACACACACACACACACACACACACACACACACACACCCTCCTTATCTCATTCAGCTAAAGTTGCCCATTAATTAATCTCAGTTTTTCTCTCCAAACACCCCTTCCCTCACTTTTTCTTTTCTTTTTCTTTTCACACTTGTTGTTGCACACACTTCTGAGCACCTCTATGGGAAAGAAAAGCATCCCAGTGCATCTCGAGTGTCTTAATTAAAGCTGGGAATAGCAAGCGAGCCCAGCTTATTTGGGGTTCCTTTCTTACACCATGAGAGACGTGAGAGGGAATTGTTTGGTCGCACGTCCAGAGCCGCACTTGTCCGGTGAGGCTAGTGGAAGGTCCTATTAGGATGGTGCGAATGGGTTTCAAATTAAAAAACTGTGAGCCCTCTCCATGGTCCACGTCCTTTGCCCTTATTATTGCAAATGTAAGAAAGGGAAAGCAAGGAAGAATGCCACATCTTAAAAGTCCTCCTTCAAACAACACTTGTTGGTAATTAACAGAGAGGCTTTTTTTATAGAGAGCCAGTGTGTGTATGTGTGTGTGGGGGGTTCGTGGAGAGGATTTTGAGCGAGGGCACTCCAAAGGAGTCACACTCTTTGTTCTCTGTCCAATAGCTGTGATTTAAACAGTGTTTCATTCCTGCATAGAAGATTCCACTGATTCGGACAGATGTAGACGAGACAACTGGTGCAGAATTAATAAGAACGTTACAAAAGGGCTTTTCTGCAGGATGCACAGACATCTGAAAAACATGCAGAGTTGCAATTTAACACCAAACTCTCAGCGAGATAGGGAGCGTCATTGTAAAAGAAACAGTGCAATATTGAAGCCTTTAGGTTTTAGTACATATTACTACTAAAAACATGATGTAGGTTTGTCTCAGAATTGCACAATTTTTTAATCGTTTAATGCAACAACACTTTAAAATACATCAAGTTTTCTTTCTCTGTGAAGAACCTTTTACATGCATGGAACCTTTCCATTGCACAAAAACATGTTTGTGGTTGGAGAAGTTTCTTTAGACTATGAAATTGAGATTGAGCACACTCAAGAATCTCAAATGCTGATCATATGTAATTTTTTATAAAACAGTTGGACTGAATTTAGACTTGATAGGTCGGAGCAGATCTAATTATATGACAGCTGAATCAGTTAATAATTCATTTTATTTAATATTATAATTATTATTTAAAGTGTAATAAATTATTTGCAAAACTTGAAATAACTATATTCTTTCTACCAATGTGTTATATTTAGGTTCTAATTTGAAACTGGACCAGGTTAAAAAAAAGTGTACCAGAAAAGGTATTTTATGGAACGACTGTATTAAAAAAAATACATTTTATTTTTCGGCTTTGAGGTTCATCCTGTCACATTTATTTTAAAGAGTGCATTGATGGGTGGCTCAGTTGAGTCAATGAAGCAATTTTGTTTCTCCTCATTGGTCCTTGGTTGCATTAACATTTTTTTCTCTTTCTTCAGAATACAAACAAAAAAGTTGAAATGGAGAAAATTTGGCGTTTTGGAAATGGAACATTTCCGTTTTATTCAATACAATTTAAGTTTATTTCTATACTTCTTTTAACAATGAACATTGTCTCAAAATAGCTTTACAGAATGTAAGAATTATAGAACAAAATGAATTGACTGAATTGTCTTGAAAATGTTTTCATTTTGCTAAGCAAGATTCAAAGTGAGTAAAAAGATCCGGACTTTCCATAACTAGCTGTGAGATTTTAGTTAATATTAGACAATTGTGACTATTTATCTGACATGTACCTCACATTCAAAACCCTGATCTAAAATATTATATGTCAATCTTACTGAAGCAGATCTGTGTAGCAGGTTAGCTTGGTTACAATCAATTGAAATACAAAAAATAATGTGTCCATCTCAAATGTTAGCTAACATCGCAATGGACACAAGTCGATAATAACTATAGTTGGAGTCAGTATCTTTGCTTGTAAATATTTCCCTAGAAACTTAAGACTCTTGTACTATAAATTTTTTTTTTTGGTACATTTTCATAGCAAAATTTTCAACATTTGTTGTGAGTTGAAATCAAACATTTTTAGGTTGAATCACTGTGTCTTCTATAAAACAGGACACAACTTGGCTCCTGGGTAATTACATCACTTATTCTTAAAACACATGGTTTTTTTTTGCAAAGGAATCGTCTGTTTACGCTGCTAGTAAGTTTTACACCATGAAAGTCTTTTTTAAAAAAGACAAAAATGGTCAAAAAAACACAGTAGGAACATATTGAAAGAGAACTCAAATGCTTTTTTATTCTGCTTATACTGTAGCAATTTTGCCCACAACCACAGCATGTATTATTTATCCATTTCTGGTTACATTTCCCTTTGTGAAGGATCTGGGTAACCAGGTCGAGTTAGATAATGCTAGCTTTTTTGTGTGTGGATACAGTCATTTCTTTGTGCAGTTTCTTGAAACAAAAAAATCAAATCTTTACTGGAAGAAAAAGTAACAATTATTTGGATATGGGAGAGTTGGGAGGAGGTGGCCCCGAAAGTGAATAAGGGCATTACAGAATAATTACACATATGGCCGGATTGCCAGTATTCACGCTCGCTGACAATATTTTAAGGATTAAAGATGTTGGCGCGGCCCTCTGCCAGGGGCCGGGCTCTTTGACGCATTCAAATGCAAAAGAACAATGTTAGGCAGAGGCCACTCCGTCTGTCCCTCCGGCCCAATACCAGTTTGAGAAGAGTGTTTCATCCAGCAGACATCAGCCACTTAATACCCAAATCTATTCTACCGCATAAAAGCAGTTAACAAAGACACCCAGGCTCCTTGGTGTAAAAGTAATTATCTCTAAGCTAATGGAGGCACTTCTTTCGAGCTGAACCTTCTGTCAGCTGTAACAGGTAGCAGCTTTTTTCCTCTGCTACAAAATCCCATAATCTGGAATGTCGCATGCATGACATGGAGCAATTTCATCACAAATACTTGTTGAATATAAAAGAAGTACATTTGGTGAGTGAATTAAAAACTATAGAAGGGAAAATATTGAGTTAATGTTTGTTCATTTAATTACACATATTGAACCTATAAAAAAAAAAGTATGTGTATATATATATATATATATATATATATATATATATATATATATATATATATATATATATATATATATATATATATATATACATTTATAGATTTTTATATTTCCAATATAATAAAAAAAAAAAAATTTCTTTTTTTTTTTTTAAGTTATTCAAATAAATTCAAATCAACTCATCTGTCAGGTTTGTGCAGGTTGTAAACATTCCTACACGATGATTTAAAGAGAGAACTCGATCCAATATAGTAGGGTTTGTTAGGATTCATCTTCAAAAAATATTTTGTCCATTTTGCAATACATTCATCCTTTATTCTTGTCCCATCCCGCCTGCCTTTGAGGCATGAAATTTCTTTTTTGTTGATGTTCAGACATGGAAATTTAAAAGTATTCACGCCAACTAGAGGCATGAAAAATTGATGAAATTACAGTCTGTTTGGGTGAAAGGGCCCGAGCGGGTGCTGGACAAAAGGCCTTGTGGGTCCGATTGGTGGTGCGCTAACAGGTGAAGCGCTCCGATGTGTGCCGGTGGCACGTGAATGTGGCTGGACAACAGGCCTCCTGCTGGGAGGCCATAAAGGGAGGGCACGCACCATCAGCATGGAGACACCAGCCGAAACGAGCGCTGCTTTTCAACCCCTGCTAACCTTTGGACTTCATCGGGTGTTTCAGATACGGTGTGTTTGAGCAAAGCAGAGACAGGCCAATGGGAGGCAATGAGACGACCGGATGCTTTCATTCGGACAAGATCCATGTTTCCGAATGGGCCTAACACGCGAAAAAAGCGTGCGGTGCCCAGGAAATATCCACGGGTTTTCCGCCTTATTCTTTTTTCCTGTTTTGTGCGAGTGGGTGTGTGTGACTGCGGTTCTTGTGGAATCTTGGAACAAAGCTAATTTGAGGCAGGGTGAATGGAGGGAAGGTTAAGCATGCGACTCAAATCTGGGGGAAATCATGCCGAACATGCTACGGTTCTAACAACGATGAAGAAACTTCTAAGTATTAGCTGTTGTATTGTAAGAAATATCATTCTTGGTTTTGTTCATCGTGAGTCTATGCATCAGTTCAGTCACTTCTGAATGTATACTTGATGAAAAAATGCATCAGTTGAAACTTTCACCAAAACATACTACACACTCACCAATGGAAAAATGTAAATGAGAAGAAGAGACAAGCTGCTGAATGTCTCAGAGTAGGAATTTTAGGCTTCTGGGAGTAAGCTTTAAATTTGATTTGATTTGCTGCTTAAAAAAATGCTCTATCTCATACAATAAGTGGAATAAGTGGTGCTCTGAATGACCCAAAACCAAACCCAAACCAAAACAAATGTCCTTCATGCAATAAACTACAATAAATAATAAATGCAAAAAAATAAATGCAAAAATATCATTTTTTCAACAATGGTACATATGCTTTGGGTATTAAAAAGTGACAATTCTCAATATGTGAACAATGCAATTAACCTTACATAATATCAATTAATTTGATTGATTGATTGATTGATTGATTGATTGATTGATTGATTGATTGACTGTTTTGGTCATCATCATCTTTGGTGCTTTATCCCAATTAAGGTTAAAGTTGAATCTTATCCTGGGAATATGGGGCACTCAGCAGGAACCATTCTAGATGGGACACCATAGCTTTTCCTTTTTAAATGTATTGATAGTTTTTTTGTTTTTTTTAATAAATCTATGTACACCAGATAAAGCGTGGGATGTCCATTATTGCAAGGCAACCAGTCTGTCCAAACCAGAAAATAAAAAATGAGTGTCTGCACCACTAAGTGTTTCCATCGAGCCCTATGCAGATGACCTTTACCCTCCATGAATACAGCAAAGTCTTAAAATGAACATTTTTAATCTTTGCATCATGCTCGGCCATGGTTGAGAAAGCAGAGGGAGGGAGGAAGTCTTCCTTTTTTTTTTTTTTTATGGCTTCCCCCATCACTCCTTTTGTGTTCCCGCTGTCACTAATAGTCTTTAGATTCACCTCTCTTGCAATGAGGGTTATAGACTGCTCAAAGACTCTCCTTTTGTCACGAGTCTACTGAGTGATAAGGCGAGAGAGTCAATAGCTAAAAGTTGCCAACGCAAAAAAAAAGGGGGGGGGGGGGATTTTGTGTGAAAGAAAGAAAAAAAAAAACTCAGCACAAAGCGCAAAACTGTCAAGGATACAGTGAAGGACGGAGATCTATGTTTTTATTCAGAATTAAATTTAGTATCTAAGGTAGAAAAAGTCTCATAAAAATGTTGGGAGGATCACTGGGAGCCCCCTTGGCCCTTTGTGCGTGAGACCCCTCCTCTTCTGAAGGAGGAATGATTTCATGACTGACTGAGAATGAAAAACGGCCCTTGAGATGGTCACTCGAGAAGCCGAGGCTCCGTTTCTGTGACTCGCTCTCTTTTTTTTCCCTCTCTCTCTCTCTCTCTCTCTCTCTCTCTCTCTCTCTCTCTCTCTCTCTCTCTCTTTCTTGCTCTGTCTCTTTTTGAGCTGTAACACCTACATTGTATGCAGAGGGGCAGAAAGCAGTGAATGGCCTCAAAAAGAAAAAAAAACCCATTCACTTCAAGGCAGCTGGGCAGGCCAAGTGTTCATGACGGCCTCTTTACTCATGGATGGGTTTTGTGCAAAGCTTGAAGAGAAGGCCTTCGACTCTCCTATTCTCTGCCCTAAGATGGACTATAAATTCATCGTACGGCGAGCGGAATGGAGCCCATGGCATTTTCTCGGCTCTGTCTACGGCCCACGGTGACGTTTTCTGCTGAGATACTTTCGAGGGTTGACTTCGCCTCGGTTTTTCATCCGGACCTATGACAGAGATCAAAATAAATAGAAGGCTTTAAAGGGTGCGCTTGAGAACGTATCAGAGAGTTCAATAGGTCCTGCTGAAATCTGCTAGACCTTCCTGCCCTCATGCTTGACCATCAGTGGACAGGAGAACATCACACTCAGTTCTGAGTGGGTGTTCACTTCATAAAGTCCCTGAGTTTATTTTTGTTTGAATTCTCTCCCTCCTCGCCACATTGTGCTTCACTCTGATAATCTGACTACTCTTTATAGTTACTTATTATAAACTACAAAATGAAATATTGGAATTTTGCACACAAAAAAAAACAAATGTTCAAACAATTCCAAAACCTTTGAGACTTCTTTGTATCATATGACTTAGAGAATGAGACACTGGTAAATGGGTCACATATGCACCTGTTGAGCTTTCGTTCTTTCCTCTTGAGGAAATATTGCTTGCAGAGATTAACATTAATCTTTCCTGCACACACACAGGCATGGTGAAGTGGCTGCACCTTTTGATGTCATGGAAGAAACAAGGCTCTGGGGAGAAGGAGCAGCTTGTTGCCACTCTGTCCCCCAAAGTTGAAGGGGTGGGAAGCCAATATCAAGGCCCTCTACAGGAAGTGCATGTGAAAGCACAGCACTGTGGGCATTCCCGTCGGATTCAACATTATCCTATCCGAGATCCGAGAGCAAGAGATCCTAGAGCCAGCCAGAGAACCCCTGCCGATAACGGCCCATGGCTTTCAACCCCGCACCGCACAACACACACAGGGGGAGATTAGGATTAATTTCAGGTCTACCATGCTGATATTAACACCGCTTCCCGCTCCGGAGAAACCATGCCGTCACTTCTGCAGAGGAGGGTAGACAAAATGAAAAGTGTAGGTTGTAAACTTGGTCTAGAGACAAAAGCCAGGTTCAAAGGCTTGTTATTTTTCAGACAGGAAGGATGGGAAACTAATTTGGCAGCAGACACTTTAGTTTGGCAGCTGTCTACATCAACACCTGTTTGGGTAATTGTAAATATGAGGGGTTATAAAGCATTCATATTGAGTTTATAGAAAGTCCTAGGAAGCCATAGCAACATAATGTAGTGACTTCTACATTCAAGTATATTTAAAGTGTATATCTCATAGATCTGGAAATATATTTTTGCATTGTATGACAGATTTTGTGACATAATTATCATAAGACTCTTGATGAGGTTAACATGAAATGTCAGAGACTCCAGATATTTGTGTGACGCATTCATAGCTACAAAACTGTCCAGGATTTAGACTGATTTGTTTTATTACACTGATTATACTATTACATGTTCTTCAAAAGTGTAATCAACCCTTAGGTTAAGGAGTTACAGAGAAAAAAGCTGGATAAAATTGCCTATATAGCAATACTATCAATACAATACTGTTAATCACAATAGATAACTTTAAATTTGTAAAATGTTTCTATAATGCAACAGGTGGTCCGCAAACAATGGAATGAAGAAACAGTGGCAGAAAATCATTTATGACAGCTGATGTATATTCATTCATTGAAGGGAGTGTATGAGAAGTTGTTCACTGAGATGTCTAGTGAAGTGAGGTCACAATGTAAAAATGGAATAAAAAGGTATAAATCTGTCAGCAAAACACTTTTTAAACTGTTGATAAATGTTTGTCTCACAATAAATGGTGTAAACAGTATAAATACATGGTTTTCAAGTGGTGGTGTGCAGGTTACTAGTTTGCTTAGAAAATCATATTTAAAAAAAAATCACTTTTATAAGTTGCTAATCCACACACACGCACA